>NW_025813748.1:0-115000 GCF_021917145.1 Hypomesus transpacificus | reverse complement strand
CTTGGATCTGAGAACACAAGTACACGGTCTTACAGGTACACAGACACAAACACTCCTTGCAATGTGCACTAAAATAATCAATTATTCAGTCTCTTGTCATCACTTCACAGCAGGTTGCTGACGGCCAATTGTTCTGACAAACCTATTAAATGTGTTTTCTTAACAGCACGGGTTTAGTGACGAGCTGGCTGGAATGAAAACCTTGCAGTGTGATTGGCTGCACATTATTGAGCCAATAACCGACATCCTCTCAAGGAAGAGGTAGAGGTTGTGACCTCTGACCTTTCTCCCAGAGATTGCACCAGGTCAGTAGTGTCGTGATTTTTACCTTCAGTGTTAATCAGAACGTTATTTTGTCTTTTGGTGCATCTTCCGCGACAGAATGGACACGTGTTTCGTATACTAGGGGCATTTCTGTCCCCTGGTGTCCCAGACTCCCAGATTCAACCATCAGCACCCTGCCAGAACACCCCTACCTGGACACTCATCCTCATCCTCATCCCTCACCCTCATCCTCACCCTCACACTAACCCTCACCCTGGACCCTAACCCTCACCCTGGACCCTAACCTTCACACTAACCCTCACCCTGGATCCTAACCCTCACACTAACCCTCACCCTGGACCCTAACCCTCACACTAACCCTGGATCCTAACCCTCACACTAACCCTGGACCCTAATCCTCACACTAACCCTCACCCTTGACCCTAACCCTCACACTAACCCTCACCCTGGACCCTAACCCTCACCTTGGACCCTCGTCTCAACCCTATCCCTCACCCTGGACCCTCACCCTGGACCCTTACCCTGGACCCTAACACTCATCCTAACCCTAACCCTGGACTCTCATCTTAACCCTCACACTAACCCTCACCCTGGACCCTCACCCTGGACCCTCACCCTGGACCCTCATCCTAACCCTATCCCTCACCCTGGACCCTCATCTTAACCCTCACCCTGGACCCTCACCCTGGACTCTCATCCTAACCCTCACCTTGGACCCTCACCCTAACCCTCACCCTGGACTCTAATGACAGCTCCATAATGAGCCCGGAGGAAGCCTAGATAATCCCCCCTGTAAACAGCCTCCAAAGGTTAGCACATTTCAGCATATGGATTTTTCTGTGTCTATTCCCCAAATGTCATGGTTTTACACGTCATTACGCGCTGTTGCTCTTTTACAATATTCTGGTGCTTAGGGAGGTTAAGTGTTGGGTTTACGAGGAACTTTATTGGTCTTCCTCTCTGCGTAATTCAGATGGATTTGGAGATGGATGGTGGGTGGCATGAAGACAGCCTGGGTGACCTTTAAGGCTTTTCTTCCTCCCAAAAAAATGAAATGAGAAAATGGCTCCAAAAATAGAAAATCATCAGATGATAATGTGTATGTTGTACTGAAGCCAGATGTGGGGGGGGGGGGGGGGGGGGGGTATTTTTGTATTCTAACTTGACTCAGACATCAGGTGTCACCAGAAGTCATGACCTCCAAAAGTGACCCTGGCAGCAAATGCAGATATTGATTACAGAAGCAGAGCAGAACACACAGAACGCAGAACAGAACAGAGCAGAGCAGAACACAGAACACAGACCAGAGGAGAGCAGAGCAGAACACAGAACACAGAACACAGAACAGAGCAGAGAGCACAGATGCTGTGTTCTGCTGGAGAAGCTTCAGGGAACTGGCAGACCTTCCTGGGAATCAGAAACCAGGACATGTCCAAAGTCCATTTTCACCGTACGACGTGTCAAAAACCCCTTCCTATGACTTTGGTTTCACTGTGGGCGCATCCAACTCCTCCAGCTTCTTGCCCAGTGCCTGGTGAGGGTCTGATCATTACTCTCCTGCTGCCGGACAGGGCTTGGAGACTGCAGGTCATGATGGATGTGTCTCCTCTCAGGGATTGGCTGGTTCCCTCCCTCAGTGGCGTGAACGTACATGAGTTCATGCGGCCCTCTCCCTTGCCTCCCCGTATGTCATCAGACTGCCTGTATCCCTCTCTGACTGAGAGCTCCCAGTGTGCTTCCTGTGCCGAAAAGGGAGAACCGTCAAGTTACATGGTGTTGAGCGCTAACCACCAAGCACTCCCCCAAAACAGGATAAGTAGCGCTCTGTTTAGAGTTCTCTAAACTTGTAGATCTTTTTATAGGTGACTTTCTTTTTATTTTTTTTATTTTTTTTCTTCAGTAAATTAACTTCAAAATGTGTTAGAATATCGTCACAAACAATCTTTAACTGGAATGCAAACAGCCTTGTTTTTGATTCTGATGCAGTGATGAGTTGGATTCGGAGGCGAGGCAGCGAGGAAGCAAGCCCTGACAGAGCGCTTGCACACCACACCATCCTGGATTCAGCTGACAGGGCTCAGAGCTAAAGGCTAGCCACAAACACCCTTGCCTGTGGCGGCCGCTTTGAACGTACCTGTCACGTCTTGTCAACTTGCCCTGGGAACATTGGGTTCCCTTTACTATACTTCAAGTTTTTGTTTAAACTGTCTGGGAAAATATGTGGAAGATAAGCAGTGTCAGGAAAGAGATGTACTAATTCATTAACCCTCCAAATTAAAACTGTTTGCTGTTCTCAAGCCAGTGCTCATCTGCTTACCAGAGAGGGGACAGCCAGTCTTGAGACAGTATGACGTCCTGACTCTTAGCTATTACCTTTTAACTGTGACTGAAATTAGTTTGTGCTGTACATTGTTTACGTTGCTTCAGGTTGAGATGTTTAATCGAGCTTGTATTCTCAAAGTCTAATCTGTCTTCCCCCACGGTCGGGGGAAGCCTGAACCGTAAGGCTGTCACGTGCACACAACTTTTAAATGTACTTGTTCTCCTCCAGTCTCTCCAGCGTCCTCTCTCTGCCTCTTTACGAGAGCAGTATCTCCGGCTCCTCCTGGTCTCCCTCCGTGTCCGCCTGCCAGAACGCCCAGGTACACCATGTACACGAGACGCAGGGGGGGGGGGGGGGGGGGGGGGGGGGGGAGCGTGGCGTATTTGTGTCAGCGCATAAATTGAAACGGAACAACATTAATAGGCCGTGTGGATTGTAATGCGATTATGACATAAACATGCAAAGCGTGTGACTGTGTGTCTGTGTGGCCGTATTGCTGTTGACAGGTGTCAGCCATCTTAAGTGTTCCTGACAAACCTCCCATGGCAAACGATGTCACTCCAGCCGAACTTAATTCATGAACGATGTCAGGGAGCGTGTATCTCCGCACGAGTTTGGACTGAAACAATCTCAAACTGTTAATGATCCCAGCAGGAGGAGACCAGCCGTGAAACAATAAACCGATCTGTCGTGGATGTGCAGGAACAACTCCTGTTACTGTAGCGCCAAGCTCCCGGCAGACTGGAGGTGCTGAGGGAAGTCCTGGTGGGGTTTGGGGTTCTCTGTTGGGTTCTCTCAGCTGATGTGGAACAGCTGATGAAGAACATGCCAGAACCCCCAGAGTTCTTTTGTTCAGTCTCGCACTGCATCTGCATCATCAGTATTGTCTTCCTCCTCCTCTTCCTCTTAATCAACGACATCATCATGATCAGCAACTACATTTTACATTTACATTTAGTCATTCAGCAGACGCTCTCTTCCAATGCGACTTACAGTAAGTACAGGGACATCCCCCCGAGGCAAGTAGGGTGAAGTGCCTTGCCCAAGGACACAACGTCTTTCAGATTACTGGCCCGATTCCCTAACCGCTCAGCCACCTGACTCCCCTACATCCTCATCATCCTTAGTGCAATAGTATGAGAGAGGCTGTCCCTTTTTGGTGACTGTGGAACTGCTGCACCTAGCCCTGTAAGACCCGATTAAAAATTTCAACATCACCATAGCTTTCCAAAAAACACATTTGCAAATAAGATTATTTAGTTTGAACGACCACATTTACATAACCAATGGGTCCTTTTGACTTGCCTTGCAATGCTATTGGATACATTTGGTAAAAAAATAAAATAAAATGAGCAATTAAAGAGCTGAAGGTGACGTTGTAATTTCACAACAAGGGGTCTTACAGGGTTTAAGGTGGCTTGATGGTGTCACCAGTGTTATGTAGACACATCATCTTGCCACTGAAGTTAATGCAGCTTGTTTTGAAGCACTAGCAAAGGATGGTGATGACAACTGCTGGCAACCAACCTTAACTGTTTTGAATCATGTTCCTCATGTATTTAAATGTTTGCATGGTCCCTCTCCTCATGTGACATTGGTGCAGTATGTGTTTTTGGAGGCATCAAAAGAAACATCAAGCAGAAAGACAAGTCAGATATTACTTCAACAAATAGGGATTTTGGCTTCAATCAGCAGTTTATGTTAATAGAGCCAATTTTTCATATAATAAAAATGAGATGTCTAGACAAGTTTATTGTTGCCACTGTTCCTGTCAAGCTAAATGTTAGGTTTGCACATCTGTCTCTATTTTCATATGTGTTTTCACTGTCTATCACAGTGTGGTTTCCAAATGTTCTGGGTGTTTTCTTGAAATACCCACACAAATCCTTCCAACTGCTGTAATACATTTACGATCATATTTTCTCTGTGGTTGACCATATATATTTTATTCATTCTTTCAGATAGTTTTCTATAAACAAAGAAATAAACATGTATCCATTTTTATGGGCAGCATTTTTGCTGAAAAATATAATACACACTTACAGTATTTTTGGTTCATATCAAATGACTGTTTCAGAAAATGCCAATTCGTTCATTATTAAATTTGTTTTCATGAACTTTCATAGCAAGTTCAGCTAGCATCACATCTGATGGTGTCGCCCCCTCAAGTGACCAGGAGAGACTGAATGAGTCCTGTCCACCTTTCAGCAGAAAGGTTCATGTTGGCGTAAGACAAACATTGATGTGCAGTGTCTTGGATCGATTATCAGAAGGAAACACCCAGTTTGGAAGGGCTTAGCGAGTGCAGTGGGATGTTTTCTTCAGAGGTTTTTTCCACAGGGATAAGTTTGCACTCATCTTTGATAGTTAACCCTGCACGACCTGGTCCCTAGGGCCAGTGCAGCTCCCACACAGCAACTCCTGGTCCTCATTAGGGCCTGTCCAAGCGTGTGATCTGGACCCGAAGACCTCCTCTCAACCGTGTGTGTGTGTGTGTGCGTGTGCACACGCATGAGTGTGTGTTGTCCTTGTGTTTGTGTGTCATTGTGTATCTGATTGGACATTAAAGTCATCGCCCAGTGTTGGTTGGTAGAACACGTTACGGTGAGACCTGTTGTGATCCCCTTCAGACGGGACAAAGAGCCCTACAGAGTGAGGCTTGGGGCCAGGGGCCGGCTGGCAGTGGGCCCATCAGACTGACACCAGCCAGCCACCAGCTGCACACTGCTTCAGCTCTGGAACTGTGGAGGGCCTCTCCCTGGATCCCGCTCCTATCCAGCCTGCCCCCCCTCCTCCTATCCACCCTGCTCCCTCCTCCTCCTATCCACCCTGCTCCCTCCTCCTATCCACCCTCCCCTCCTCCCTCTTACCCAGCTTGCCGCCCCCCCCCCCCGTCGCACCCAACCTGCTCCTCCCTCTTACCCTGCCTGAACCCCCTTCCAGCCAACCAGCCAGCTAGCCTGCACCCCCACCCCCACCCCCACCCCCTTCCTACCCAGCCTGGCTCATCTGCATCCCAGCCTGATCCTCCTCCCACCCTCCTATCTGCTCATCTCAGCCGCCCTGGCAGGCAGGATGGAGGACTGTGGTCTCAGCTGCGACCCGTCCTTTCAGCACGCTCTTGCGGCCCGCCTGCTTGTCACATTATTATTGGTTTTGAGCCCAAAGGTGCCTAGCAACATGTGTCTAATATTGTTGTCTAATATTTCCTTGTTCACAAAGCTGCTCGCGTGTCTTTGAAGGACACCGTGGTGATTGGCTCAGTTGTTGATTTTCTATGTAATTGAAGTGTTTAATAATTTCCCCAAAATGTATATATAATTACATCATTTATTATATTTTAGCACACACACACACATTAAGCAACTCAATTTTTATAGAGCATGTATTTATATGATATATATAGATATATAGAAAATATTGGACCTCAAGCTAAAACCAGACTCTTAATATTAGTCACACAAATATGTGTTTTAACATACAGCCCTTGGATCAAGACGGTTGTTGCAGATCTACAAAGCCAATGTGTTGTGAAGGTATTTGAGCAGAATAGGAGGGTTCTCCTGCCATTTCCTGTGCTTCTCTGCCAGTTCAATGGCGCCCCCTGGAAAGCAATCACTGCATCGCAGTCACAATGTGAAAGAATTTTTTAAATCATGCAGCAATCTTTAAGGTTTAACATCTATGTAAAACTCAACCAAAACAGACTGTTTTGATAGGAACCTCTTGATCTTTTAATATCTAACATACACATTTAGTTAGGTACGACTTCAAATATATTCCAATGTTATTTCTACCGCGGAGAGATCACAGAATTTATCAAGGTTCCTGTCTCCGACAATAAGGAAGTGACGCTTCAGAAAACAGAAACTACCCTCTTGTCGCATGTTCTGAATTCCTGTGGAGGCTAGTGCCTGGCAAGATGGCAGGGTTCAAGACGGGAGTGAGATCAGAGTCTGTTCCTCCAGGCAGGGGGGACGGGAGGGAGGTGTGGGGGAGCAGATTTTGGGGATAATTTGATTTCTCAACATATTCCACCCCCTCACGCTCCCACCTCTCTGCTACAGGACAGCCGGCTGGGTTAGACAGTCACCCGCGGCTCAGGTGTCTCTCTCCCACGTGTCTCTCTCCCAGGTGTCTCTCTCCCAGGTGTCTCTCTCCCAGGTGTCTCTCTCCCAGGTGTCTCTCTCCCAGGTGTCTCTCTCCCAGGTGTCTCTCTCCCAGGTGTCTCTCTCCCAATGCCAACTCACGAGCCTGTAGTAGTCGCTGCCTGTGTGCAAGCACACACATGGAGTCAGTGATGTTCCAGGCATCAGCTGAAGAGGGAGTTCACAGAGGGGTCACTCACTGCTGCTTCCCCAGCCGTGATCATCAGAACCAGCTTTGAGAGGGGAGGTAGAGAGGATCCCACCCCAGGGCAGAGAGAGGCCTCTCCGGGAGAGTGTAGCCGTGTGAGAGGACAGGGCTGGGGGTCGGGGGAAAGGAAATTCCCTACGGAGAAAGGAAATTCCAAAACAGTTGTTATTTTTATCATTAGTTTCCTATCAAAAATGACGTAAATTAAAATCCATGTCAGGATGCGAAAAGAACAAACAGACACTGGCTTTTCTAAGCTTTGATCCTTGAAAATTCCGAGTTGAAAGCTCAGACTAGTTGGCAGATGTGAGGGGGGGAGGGGGGGGGGGGGGGGTTGTGAGGGAGTGAAATTATCCTGACCCCATGGAAACCAAATCCTGTTCTTGGGCTGCGTCAGCAGAAATATCAAGCAGGTTCAGATGCAGTTTCAGTCCTCCTCACCAAACCCTGACCGTTTGTCCTGCTCACGGGCACTCTGAGGGAGTCCATTTTACAATGAATAAACATCCTGGTGAGGGGGAGGAGCCAAGATGGCGTCCACAGGGGCACTGGGCGAGGCAAGCTGGGGATCCGACTTGCAGGTAGGTAGATGTAGCAGCGGGAGGGAGAGCATTCGGGCTGTCACATGACATGGGGGTGAGCACCCACGGGGATGGCGTTGACAGTCTCGGGTGAGAGTGTCTGTGCGGAGGTACCGGTTCTGACCAGTTCTTGCCGTGATGAGGCGGTTTTGGACCAAGTCCATCATCGGTAGCAGGTCAGGGTCTCTCGACGGGGGGGCACCTTGTCAGATCTGAGGGGAACACGCTGCGGTAGGCACAGGAGGGAGGGCTTTGATCTCCTGCCGTATGCTTAGCGGTGTGTGCCATGTCAGTAAACTGATCCACTCCCTCCCTCCCTCCCACCATCTCAGGATCCATTTGACTCTCCAAGAATCTGCGTCATTTTCTAAATATTGCCTCTGTCTGACCAATGCAGTCATGGAGTCATGCAGCCAAGCAAGGTAGACACAAACTCTTCCTTTCTCTGTATTTGTATGCTAGTTTGTCTTCATTTAATCGATAGAAAGTGGGTGGGATTAAAACAATTACCTTTCGGGCGTGTGTGTGTGTGTGTGTGTGTGCCTCTGGTGGGTGTCTTCACTTTAAAGGGTCCAGTGAACCATGACAACCTGAGACATGAGATGGTGCCGACCAGCTGTCCCTCTGGAACACGGGTTCATCCAGACAATGTGAGCTGTGCTGGGGAACTGTTCCGAGACCGGCTCCCTCAAACCCTCCTCTCCCTGATACATCATACCTTCACAGGGATCCGACCTGACGAGGGAACACTTTATCAGACAGCCTCAGACATTCCAGTTGATGAATCTCATCATTCCTTTAAGAGCAAAGACTGACCGACCAGGAGTGACTGGTTCACCCAAGCAGAGTCTTGATATTAGGCTCTGCTGTTTGCTGTTTCAGCTCGATACTCTGCCTGCTTCTCTCTGTGGTCCTTGTTTTCTGTGTGGAGGTTAGAGAGTCAGGGGCCTGGGGCCTGGGGGTCATTTTAGCTAGACAGAACCCCGGGATGGTTCCAGACACGCATCCTCTTTTCCCCCTCCCGTCGTCCTCACATCAGATCAACTTGGGGTGAGGTCTGACGGCCGACAATCAAAGCAGCATTTACATTTTCGAGCATCGGGGGTTCACAAGTCCTCTCCTGGGTGCGCTTGTTCGCAACGCGGCCTCTCCCCCGTTCCCCTGAGCGGCACGCGGGGCGGAAGGTAGAGTCGGGGGGGGGCATCGCGGCTAGGGTTACGCCGAGAATTAAAGCTGACACTAAGAAGCGCTCCTCACAATGACCCGCAGAAAACAGCAGACAAAAGGGTCCATTCTGCAGGGGGACAAAGGGGAGGTTACTGGAGATACCTGAGCTCGGCTCGGCCCCCCAACCCGTCTGTCTGGAGGAGGAGGAATGCCTGGGGAGACAGTCTCCCCAGACAGACCCATCTCTCTCTCTCTCTCTCTTTTTCTCTCTCTTTTTCTCTCTCTTTTTCTCTCTCTTTTTCTCTCTCTTTTTTTCTCTCTTTTTCTCTCTCTTTTCTCTCTCTCTCTCTCTCTCTCTCTCTCTCTCTCTCTCTCTCTCTCTCTCTCTCTCTCTCTCTCTCTCTCTCTCCAATCTCTCTGATACACAAACGCTCTCTCACGCATCCGCGGCCAGAAGACACACAAACACACATACATGCATGGAACATCTTCTCTGTCAGACAGGTATCATGTTAGTGTCATAACAAGCAATTTCTCAAGATTTCACGCGGCGCTGTGTTGGCGCACGCGTCCAAAGGAGGGGTTGGAACGGCACGCAACTCCGATACCAGCAGGGCGTGACACCAACAACCTGTTTCTCTCTCTCGCTTTGCGCTCCAGGAGAGTCAATGTTATCTCTCTCCATCTGTTCTCACCGCACTCTTCATCAGGCGCTCGCCTCGATCTTAATCCTCCACTTCATACGAGAGTCAGAATGACAGGCCTGGCCTTTCTCTCTCTCTCGCTCTCTCTCTATCTCTCTCTGTCTCTCTCTGACTCCATTATCTCTCTGTCTTCACTTCGCACAGCACCCTGTTGTGCTGAGACACGGTCGTGACGGGTGACAAATTGGTTGCCTGGAGCAAAAAAAAGGCGACTCTAAAACCGATTACGATTCATTTTCAACAAATGCATTCAGCCATTGTTTTTTTTTTTTTTGGGGGGGGGGGGACTGATGAAAGTCTTTGTTAAACTTATTTCAAGGGTCTCTGAAGGACAAAGGGGCACTGTGCACGTCTGTGCCTACATTTTTTAAATCAATTGCTGTACAAATTACATAATTTAGACTCTCATTGTCGTCTCTTGTCATGCCAAAGCCGTCCTATAAAGAAGCTTCAGTGTTTATGGGCAGGAGGGATTACAGAGGTGTTAAACAGCCGATGAGGAGATGGTGGATACCTCGCCGGTTCTAGTGGTGGGCCAGATCAAGACAGCTGTCAATACTAGTTTTATCTCTACATGGATTTATGTCCACATACAGCTTACACAACAATACCACTTGATTTTGGGCCAACCTTCCAATTGATTTCCCCTGATGTCCCAGAATTTCTATCAATTATTAAGACAAGAGCTTCATCTATTTATTTTACCTTCGTTTTTTTCCTGTGATATCGGGCAGTTAGTCTGAAGGGAAGAGTTTTACTTCACAGATCTCTGGCCTCCACTAGTCACTGTGAGACTTCACTTCAAAACACACATTGAAACAGGAACTCTTTCTAATTGAATTACCATCTTAATCACGATTCCAACATATAAATATTGTTTTGAACTTCTGACCACTGTCATGTCTTAAGTCTTATTGGAAACCATAAAACCTGCATGCCACAACGAGAGACTTAAACCAACCAGATCTTTTATTTTGTTTAAGAGAATAACCTTGGGTCACAAAGTGTCTGATTACTATCTGTTATACAAACTATGGTTTGGATGATTCTACAGTCTCACCGGAGTGTCCCCCAATGGGGTCTTGATAAAACATTTAGGAAAACGTTTTCTGGGAGAGAAAAAAGTTGCCGTAACATGTGCACTGTAGGCTATTTGCTTAGCTATACAGTATAAACACCTGCTGTTTGGGTCCCAAAGTGTGTCCCGTTGGGGTAACCTAAACATATCTATCCAATGAAAGAAGGCTCTACAGGGCACATCTTACCGAGCACATCTCTACAGAGTAGGACCAACCAAGAACGATTCTCCACCATAATCTCCAGGCGGGATCTAGAAGAGGGAGGACAGAGGAGTATGTTGGGGAGAAAAAAATAGCACTTGTGTTATACTTGTTTCTAGGTTAAGGCCAAAGCCATGTCAAATATCGCATCGTTCAGGAATGAGGTGTGAAAACACGTCTGCCAAGCCCACTCCCCCCTTATAACCTCTCCCAGCCCGTAGGCGAGAGTTATTGAGCAGGTGAAGTGACAAGCTCAACAGGTCAAGAGCATTTAAGACTCCGTAGGTTTGTGTTGTGTAGCAAAGATACGTATGTAGTCTCAATCCCTCTCTACTCCTGCCACCGTCTTTAAAAATAAATATCAGTTGGACTTTTGAATGGTGAATTTAAGAATACATTGGAGTTGTTCGACTACACAACTCATCGTTGTGGGAAACCTGAGCATTAATTTGACCAGGGTTAAGGGATTTTCTTTCCTGCTCCTGGCTGATTCCAGTCTCCACGGTTGAAGATTTACAAGCTTTGTTGACCTTCGCTGCTTCCCTGACTTCCTCTGGAGAACCTTCCAGACTCTGAGGAGGTGGGGGGAAAATGACACAGAGAAAAAACACATCAACTGTAGCACAATAAGACCTCTCTTTTTCTCTTTTCTTCTTTGCCTCTCTGTTCTCTTCACCCCAGAATACTTATTAGCAGGCATTCAACCTGCTTTTTGTGTTCGAAGGACTTATGGAGTCATGAGTCAGAGACCACTTAAGAAGCAACAGGGATTATGTTCATGGAAAACTTGGCAAACGGATATCTCTGCGGTCAATCTGTTCTGTTTAACATTCAGGCCAGGGAAATCAAGATTTGCTCAAAGAAAACAGGGGGCAAGCAGTGCAAATCCTCATATTCAGCTGCAGATAGTTTTCCGGTGCGGTGAGGAATGCGGAATGAGCAGCCTAGTCTTGGCAGTCTAGTCATTTCAACCCTATTAGCTATTAGAGAGACGGCATGATGAAACTGCCGTGTGAAAGTGTTCTGCTAGGCCAGGCCCTAAGGGAAGGCTGGGCTTGAGTTCGTGTCTCCGTGGGGTTGTGCTACAGGCACAACACCTGCATGCTTGGTGGGCGCTTTTGATGACTGCGAACTTGAGGTGAGTCTAAGTGCAAAGCGATATCTCCCTCATCAAAATGTCAGAATGCCAGAATGTCACATACCACTGTCACAACTGACACGTCGTTTGAAAGCACAGTGAGGTCTCTTTTTCTTCGATTGCGATAGTTACTTTTAGCGACACCTTTACTTCAACATCAAAGGATGCCAAATCTATATAAATCTTGTTTTTTAAAATGTCAATGGAGGCTTTCTACCCATACACAATCTACACTATCCTCATGGTATCTTAACATTTTAAGTTTCAATTTATTACAGTGGGTCGCGAGCCAAGAATAAGGGTTGTTTTCAACCCAGTGAGAGAATTTCTTTTTTTTCTTCCTAGGTCTGAGATCACTGTCTAGTTCTCAGTGCTCCCATGTAACTGCCTTAGGCTGCAGCTTGGAGATCTCTGTTCTGTTCTGCAGGCCATTTCAAGGTTCTCTCTCTCCCTTGAATGACCTGTTCCATAAACCTTGGTCTTTCATGAGAGATCCCAGGCGCTTATTTAGAAAATGTCAATTTTCTTTCTCCATTATTCCATGTTGGTGCATTCCCAGATCTTATCGGAGAGCCTGTATCTTATTCAAAAGGTTTAAACTTTAATGAAAGATGCTTTTCCTCAGTGGGGGGTGAGCCAGGCCATGGCTCCTACTGGTGTCTGTCAGGAAACACCAGAGACAGTCAGAGGTTAATGCAACGCTCTGGTTCAACACGGACACACAGTGTGTTCCTCTAGGCAGCCAATCATTCAAAGTCGATGCATTTTCCAGTACAAGTTGAATTACTTATGTCTGTCTAGCAAAAAAAGTTGTTGGTTTCACAGTTTGATAAATAATCAATTCAGGTATAACAGGATGCTCAATATTTGTTTTGTGAAAGGTTTATAGGAGAGAGTAAACTATCTAGTTCTTAGTTGTGCTCTGTGACTTTGGTTGGTTAGATGATTAAATCTTGTCAGTTTCGCACCCGATATGTTTAAAGAAGATGTCATTGCAGCTACTTAAGCATTGTTTAAAATCTATCATATAGAATGTCACTTCTTAAGAGGGAGAGAGAAAGCGAGAGAGAAATCAAGAAGAGATTTACTTGACAATCAATTCCCCTGACTGAACTCCTTCAGCCCCCTTAGGGAACATGAAAGGGTCAGGATCACCTTTCTGTAAATCTGGTGATGAAATGTTGACAAAACAACCCATTTTCTGTAATTTTGCCACAGCCGTCTCTCACCAGCCTGGTCATTCAAAACCCCTTCATTTTAAATGGCAGCCCACAGTAACCTTTGACATGCATCTCCTCCCTGCCTTCTCTGGCCAGGCAGTAAGACATAACAGTCTTTCAGGTCAGGTAGATGGCGTTTGAGACCCTGCCGCATAAAGGATGTCTTTGTCTCAGGGCAATCCCGGCACCCGGTAAAAGGATAAGAAATGCAGTTAATAGCTCAGTAGTGGGCTAATCATCAACTGCCATTACTGCTCCAATATCAGCAGGGATGACAGACTTATCAATAAAAAAAACGTCCAGACTGAACCTTCCACCTCTTCCTCATTGTGATCTCTGCTCCAGTAAGCAGGGCTTTCAGTTTCACTAAGCTCCGCATTGCACACCTCTGCTCCTCTTCATGATGTGCCAGCTGTCACTCACCTTTCCTCTGTGTTCCTTCAGAACCCCGGCCATTATGTCTCACAGTTTGGTTTTATTTCTTGGGCCAGTACGATATGATACAGGGAGGGTATTTAGAGTGTAATTATCGTTTGTATCCATGCATGTCCTGCTGCGATTTGGCTGAATTGAGCTTGCGGGCTTTTGTTCAGCTTTAGCTCAGATTGCAGTAGAGTAGATTTCCAGATCAAATTAAGATATGGTCAACAATTCTTTATCATCAAAGTATGTAACTGTTTGAAGATTTGAACGTGACGATGACATGAATTTTTTAGGAGCTGTTATTCAAATAGGTTTTTTTTCTCAAACTATACATCAAACCTCAAGGCTTGGAGGGGATCATTGTCTGATGCATATGCAGTACATTATCAATGTCACGGGTTTTAGTTTGACGACGTAACCAATCTTTTTTTTTTTTCATCACTAATATCTGTATTTTTTCCCGGCTCATCCTGCGACACAGCCTCCACTCCTTGAAGGAGTAACGTGAGAAGAGCAGAAGGCCGCCTCCACACCTGGACAAGCTTTCCTTCTCCCTGACAGGCAGGGTGAGGACCAGCCACTGACAGACTCAAACACCTGCTGTTGGGAAATATGTTCCCCATCAGTGGGTTTCGGGCCCACAGCCGGACTACGAGGACTGGGCTGCCATTGTTCCCCCTCAGCACTGACAGACCAGGTATTTCTGGTGCCCTGATGCAGAGGACAATGGTTTATTCATGTTGTACATATTAGGAGGCACACATATTAAATCTCCTCCAACTGTCAACAATCTTCACAAGTCGCGTTCATAAAAATGTATTCATATGTAATCATTTAGATTAGCAGATGTAATTGTACACAAATTACAGATACACACATTATACACCAAATTATGTATACAAATGGTGATGATGAAAATACATATGAATTGAAAATGGAGCCAAGGAAAATGCTTGTGAATTGAAAAAAGGATGTGATTGTATAGATGGAGTGATAAATTATCAAGCGATTGTATTTGATCAAGACCAGCATCAAAGCTGTTTGAAGATGGTGTCCCATCATTTTCTATGGCAAGTTCTCATTGGCTTCTATTCACTTCTATATTCAATTGATGTGCATTTTAACCCCCTCCATGTTTCTGTATTAATGTTTGTTACTTGCACCTGTCAAAGACATTAACCTGTTCTCTTGATCTGTTATCAAATGTTCAACCGCTGAGATATTCCTACCTGTTCAATAATGGCTTCCAAATGGATGAATGGAACAAAGTGTATCCACAATGATACAATTAGACTACAAGATGTTGAATATCTCTGTTTTCTCCAAACATAAGCACAGTATTTAGAGGTAAAAATATGATGAACCGTATTACAGTATAAATTTATTTGCTCGTTCATTATTGAATCTGTTGAATTGACTATGTCCAGAGAGCGATACAGAACAACAGATCTCATTATTCCTTCTTTCTGACACCTGAGATGTGGCCTTCAGACATATCACCTTGAGCATGTGCCCCAGGACTCGTGGAAGGTGGACACTTGGGAATTTGCTTAGTCACCTGAGATAAAAAGAAAGCCGTGAGTTCCTCCAGAAACCT
The DNA here is from genome assembly GCF_021917145.1 of Hypomesus transpacificus. Taxonomy (NCBI): domain Eukaryota; kingdom Metazoa; phylum Chordata; class Actinopteri; order Osmeriformes; family Osmeridae; genus Hypomesus; species Hypomesus transpacificus. The sequence goes on along the minus strand of NW_025813748.1, from coordinate 99,926 downwards.
GCTGTATCCCACCTGGAGACTGATCCTTGCCCCCGCATCACTCCAAACCAAGCCCATTAGTTCACTGCCAAAGAATTCTTGGTGGAGCAAACACCAGTGCAACTAACAAAGAACCATTTCAAGAAAGATTACAACTTAAAACAGGAAAGCCTTTGATTACAAGGCTGTTTGAAATGTTATCAATACCCCCGATCGTTCCTACAGGTCAACAACACCATCTCTAATCACCATACCTTGGCTGCGCCTTCAGTTATGCGTCGATCTTTTGAAAAAAAAAGAGAATACGTTTCTGTTTGAGAATAGAGGAGCAACTTGTTTAACAAGGAGCATGTGCAATGACATGGCGATTCTGCTTCTTATGTTTATCAGCCACCTGCACCACCCAGATTAGGTCAGATATTCACTAGACCTGCCAAGCTGTCACTCACATAATATGAAGGGGAAAAACACACAGAGGCTCGCATTCACTTTTGTCTTTGATAAATGCTACAAGCAACCAAAACCCAAAACCTAGAGGCTATCTGAGTCAAAACGTCTATTTCTCATGAGCTTAAACATATGTATTTTAGGCTGTGATGCAGTTATTTATTTCACACTGCTTGCCATTTCGTAACATAAAAAACAACAAAAAATAAAACTTGTTTTGGCTGAGTGTCAAAATAATTCTGTACTGTCACATTGTGAGCCAATTTATCATGCGTAGAGCTACATAATCTAAATATGTACATTCTATGAATAAACATTTTATACATTGGTTCATACATTCACAGGATTGCAAACTCACCTTTTTGCATACATTGGTCAGTTGCCAGGAAACGAAAATGTTAACGTTAAAGTAAATGTAGCTTCTGTTTTCATTTGAAATAATGCAACCAACATTTTAGTAAGTGTGCATTTGGATACTGTGAATAGATTTGATATGGTTGACAAGGGTCATTTGAGAAAGCTTTGAAAATATTATGTTGTTATGCAACATTAGGCATTAGGCAACAACTGTAGCTTCAATGATTTATTGGACCACACCACTACAAATCACTCTAATAAATCTTGACCTATGAATCTCTTTGCTATCTTGTACACGCTATGTTGGCCTAGCACTCAGATTTGTACTGTTATGTTTCCATGTTTCTAAGTTTCACATTCATATATGTTCTCAGTGTGTGTTTCATGGTTGAATAAAAAAGCGCCGTCAAATCCTGGTGGACCATACACAAACTAGAAAAGCAATTAAAGAGCCTGTCAACATACAACAAGGTTGACTTGAAAGTCTTGACTTGTCCAAATTTGCTTGGGTGTCGGGCGAAATCCAAGGAGTTTCAAAGGCACTTTGTTTAGCGTGTGGCGCCCCGTTGTGGTTAAACTGTTTAACTAAAAACAGACTGATAAAAGACAGACCGTCAATTCTTACTGTTCAGGATGCCATTGTTCTGACCTCAGAGTACAGTTAGAACAAAATGACTATGAAACAGCAGACACGATCTGTGTTACCACATACTGTTGTGAACTACTTTATATTTATGTGCATTATTATCAGATATTGTCTTGTGAAGTAGGTTAGATGATGTATAATAGTGTGTGGGTGTGTGTGTGTGTGTCCACGCAACAGGCACGCCAGCATGATTGGATGATTGACATGCTTACAAGCACGAATTCAATTATGTGGCATATCGCAGAACAGCTCAAACATGAATATAGCTGAGCCAAAATTCATTATTATTTGTTGTTCAAATATGATGGGTAAGTTATGTTTCAAGCAGGAAGACCGCGCATATAGTAACTGTCGACAGTACCAAATGCCGACCAATAAGACAGATACACTTCCGTTTGATAAAAAAAAAGAAAATTGCAGCAGCTTCTGACACAGCTGGAGTGGGGGGGACTGGAGGCCTGGCAGACGCGAAAGAAAACAACGGGGGGGAATGGGCGACGTTTGATTGGGAAAAGGTGAGTTTAGCATTCATTTGTTCGTTTCTTTGATTTCATACTAACATTCTTGAAACGTTTTAGCGGCTGTCACCGGAGGGCGAAAATGTTGCATGTTAGCGCTTTTAGCTTGATCTTGCTAGCTTGCTAATGCTAGCCCAAGCTAGCTTCCCAGCTAGCCCCCCTACTCCCACGTCGAGCTTGGAAAAGCCCTGGTCAGCCGTTCGTGGGAAAGTCATCTGTCGCAAGATAGTCATAATGACGTTTGCTAAATATATGAATTTATGGCACAGATTAATGTAGTCTGATATATACTTGTGGTTATTACTCAAAAACTGTCTGGTTAGCTAAATGTCACAGCTAGCCAAGCCAACACAGTTAGCCACAGTACTGCGAGTTATCCGTGAAGGGTAGGGCTGGCCAAGTGGGCACGAGTCGCTACGCATTCTCTAACTTTCCTGTTTGATATATTAAACTCTAGCACAAAGGTAACATATTGCACTGAGACACAGCCAACGATGTAATGCCTCTATGGACGTTGTGCATTGCAACAACAGCGGCAAAGTTCAACCTCGGAAGTGCAGTTTACTGAATCTTTTCAGGGCGTCGTGGCAAGAGCTGTAAAGCTTGCACTTTTATTTTATGTTATGACAGACACATTTTCAAGGGATTAATTTCTCCAGTGTGTATTTGTTGAGCAGATGGTCAGTACTTAAATACCTATGCAACGACGTACAGTTTGCTTGCTGTTATACATTTTTTAGCTTATCTTAACGTTCTTATCTTACGGTTTCATGGTTCCAGCAAACTTGTGCATGCCAAATAATGCATCCTTCTAGCTAGCTGGCTAGTCACCAAGCTAGCACTAACGTTGGCAGACTTTCTCATGCTAGAGCTTTCTTGTCATTTTGATTCATCGTTGTCTTTTCTGTGTTACTCATTGTATTATGTTTAAGCCTGCAACGATTTAATTGTCAATCCCTTAAATGTGTCAGTTCAAACGCCGGGTTATTTGCATTCCGCGAATACATTTACTGTAAAGGGCTTGCAATACATTTAGTAATTTTTTACCCTAAAATATGTGAAATCCACAAACAAATTGAAACTAAGCAATAATTAATTTACATAATTAATTATGTAAAAATTTAAGTTTAGTTTCATGTCGTAAACACTGCAAACTTGATTGCCATGGCAGTACAAAGTGCAGGCTACAGGGTCATCCGGTGCATTTGAGTTCGCCTTGGGTCCTGAGTCGCTTTTGTGGTTAGATGTGACTGGGACATTACATGACCATAACATTCAAACGTCAATAACGTCAACAGATTCACCAAGAACCTCAGTGTTTTGGGGTGTTTTCCAGCTGTTGTGGTTCTAATGGGAACCTGGCAAGTCCATCTTAACCACTTCGGATACCGAAAGGCATGTCAGAACAGACTTAGACACACCAATTAAGCCTTTTGCGTGAGTAGGCATTATGGCTTTGCACCCATTAAACCCTGCATCTTTATAACCACGGTTCCCTCTGGATAAGCTGTGAAACGGAATAGTCTCACCCTCCCTGTCTGCTACTGGATGGCGATTGAGCAATGCGAGGACAAACAAAACGATAGGTGATAACACGAGGATAACACATGAGGGAGTTGTAAGGACAACCTCCTGGTTGGATAAATACATGCATTTCACTACCACAAATATTTATTTGAATGCTGAGCGGGGCACCAACGATACCTATGTTTTCATGCATGTCAAGTTTAACACCCCCCCCCCCTCACAAACACACACACACACACCAGTATGGACCTTGATTAAATGATTAATAGAAGATTGGAGCTAAGTAAAGAGAGACTGTGAACACGTCAAGTGATGGATGCTAAATGAAGGATGGCAGCTTCCAGTTCAGGATTCATCTCAAGCCTCACTTGGGTTACAAATTTGTGATTGTAAAATGGAGGGAATTATTTCTCCACGGTGTCTACCAAGCAACTGTAAATTATTTTTATCTGTAGATAGGTCAACTTCATGCAAAGTCTGATTTCCCCTGCTAATAGGAGGGGGGGGAATCCATTTTTAATTAGGTCTGGTCTATGATAATGATAATTGTGCTTCTATTTTTTAAAGGAGGCAATCTGGGTATTAGTTGTGATGTGTCAGTCAAAATAACTATCTTAATTGCCCAGACTGTTGTGGATTGAGTGGCAGCGGCCTGTATTATGTCATCCAGCTACAATAACAGCCAGCAGGTCGTCTGCATAACTAGTCTAAACTGAGGAGGACGGACGTGCGGATGAGCTTGTGAATAAAGACCCAGGCTAGATTCACGAGCGAGGGGAGAATGATGCGTCATGGTTGGTATGTAAGTGTAAGCCTAACGGTTGATCTTGGGAGTCCTGAACTGACTAAACTAACATGTTCTGTGGCTCGGCTTCCAAGCAAAGCCTGCTCGTTCCTTAACACGTCTTTTAGTTCACATCAGAATAAAATAATGATTCTGTTGAAGTTGCACACCAAAGCAGATCAAATAATTCCTCCACCTTTTTCGCTTCGACTTCCAAAAGTCTGTCTCTCTGTATTTCCTCTCCTTCTCATATTGCTCTGGCATGCCCTGCTTGTTTAGCAATTTTAGCTTTGGATGCCGAGCAAGCTTTTTAGTCAAATAGGCAAAATATAGCTTATCTTGAAAAAAGCATTCAGTGCTTGTATGCTGACACAGCTTTTTTTGTTGAATAATTCCCAGTATTTTTTGTGAGTTTTCCTTTGCAGTGCTGTCATCCCCGTCAATCAATAATGTCTCAGAGCAGATCATGTTGACTTCTTAGCCTCACCGCTATCAGTCTGTTAGGGACTGTCCAAAGGGTCAGTAAGGCTGTCCTGTATTCGGTCAGTGCAGTGATTTCTGATTGATCAGTACATTGTCTTTAGCCTGGCTGCCAGCCCAATTTAGTCCCGCCCACAAAAGAAATTGGTCGGGAAGTTGGGTCTGGAGTAGCTCGGTTGCGGAAAAACTGTATCCGAACAGGAGCTGTTCGGACCAATGAAATTGTCAGGGCGGGCTTTATACGATGATGGACAGATGATCAACAGTAATGTAATCAACCACATCACCAAAGAGCCCTTGGGTTGAATTTTTTTTCAACAAACAACATATTACGTTGCTCTGATTGGTTGTAGGTTTATCCAATTGAGCGAAGAGGCATTTGTTTTACGAGTTTGGTTGAAACACGCCCCATACTCTCAGCCTAACGGAGAGTTATCAGACTCATATTCTGACCTGAATTATGAGTATGACAATGTCAGGCTACATTGTTTTAGGGATAGGCTAACTCCTATGTTGCCCAGGATAACAACTCAGTTGTTATTTTCTGAAATTTGGGTCATAACCCCCTGCCTTACATTGTCATCAGTACAGAAGGAAGTTTAGACCAGGTTGTTGATTTCAGTGAAAATTGTTGTAGGTAGTTTTAATACAGAAGGATCCACTCAGTTCTTGAAACAGACATGTTGGGCTAATGTACAGTAGGCCTTCCAGTTTCCAGTTTGACCAATCAGAACCTTGGTTGTTCACTTCACCCTTGGGTGCGACCAATCAGATTCTTACTTGTAGACCTCATCCTTGAGTTTAACTCGGCCACCGAGCAGGCATTCTTTGGCAGGCTTTCAACTTGGCAGTTGATCCTGTGTGTATGTTTTCTGGCTGGCACTGCTGATATATTTAATATGCATTCTATATTTAAAAACCCTGTAAGGGCAGAGAGAAAATCTGGTACCATGCTTCATTTTACCGTTCTTTCTGTTTTGCCTACCTTCCCCTTCTCTCCCATTCTCCTGTGCCAGAACATATGGGTTGAGAGACAGGTGTCTTGGCAAGCCTTGGCAATTGGAGAAAGTGTTTACATTCTGAAAGTGCTGACTGAGACTAAAAATGCCCAGAGGATCATGCTGAATTGCTAGGGAGGGAGGGAAAGGGAGGGAGAGAGGGAGGGAGGGAAAGGGAGGGAGGGATGGCATAAAAGGACAGATGGTGAGAAAGAGGGCCGAGATGGATTTAATACTGTATTTGCACAGTTCTGTGCATGGGCTCAATGAAGGAAACACAAACTAGCCTATCTCTAAAGAATGTTGTTAGAGACATTAGCATTTTGTTGTCACGTTTGTTAAATGTCCTAACAGTCTTGTGTTCTATTGCAGTGTTATGCGATGCACATTCTGCTATCCACTGTGATGCATTAAACTCTCCTCAATGTTTATAGAGGTTGCTAAATCCATGTTGTTGTGAACTTGAGGTTTATAGAGGCTGCAATGTTCGTGCAGCAAACATCTGCTTATATTTGTTGTTGCTTTTGGAGATTTTTCTGTTGTTGCACAGATTACACGTCTCTTGTGAACAGAGACAGGACCCTGGACTGAGTGGACTAGCTCTTACATGCAGTCTCAACCTGTAGATATCCCTACTCTCATTCCTTTGGCAAATTACTGTGAAATTGCCCAGCTGTGGGATCTTATTTTGAGCTGAGATTCCCAGATTGTTCTCATACGAGACTCAGTTAGGTCAGCATTGACTCCTGGCAAACTCCGGAGTGACTGTTAATGGCTGTACTTAAATGGGTCAAACACAGGCGTAGTTATGATTGGCTCACTATTTTCTTATCTGAATCAACCCAAGAAAACATTAAGTTAGCTGCAGGCTTATATAATTTTGTCACAAGACGAATGGATCTTTTGTCAGGCTCCACTTGCAACATATTGAGGCCAACTGGCATTAGCAATGTCTATAGCATTCATTTTCTCACTCCTGTGTGAATGTGAAATGAGGCAGCTCGCAGCTCCTGGTTTCTGCCACAGAGTTCCTGATTTCTCGTGTAGCGGGTTGGTATATTGAAATAGCCTCAAGGTGTTAAAGCTGCACAGCTAGCGAGACCTAAGTAACACAGAGCTACAGTACTGGTGCTGTATGTGCGGTTGAATATTGAGATGTTACGATTAGCTTTTGTTTCTGTTCTTGTGTGTGAGAATGAAACAATTCACATGTATTTTATTTCACATCTTCACATTACAGTTATTCATTTAGCAGACGCTCTTATCCAGAGCGACTTACAGTAAGTACAGGGACATTCCCCCCGAGGCAAGTAGGGTGAAGTGCCTTGCCCAAGGACACAATGTCATTTGGCATTGCCGGGAATCAAACTGGCAACCTTCAGATTACTAGCCCGATTCCCTAACCGCTCAGCCACCTGACTCCAATTTCTTGTCAATTTCATACTGGAAAAATAGTGGTCTTTTTACATTTCTGTAGTTTTACTTACCATCTTGTATTGTTTAAAAATCAAGCATTCACAGCAACACTTGAGTGTGAAATGAATATTAATCGTAGATTCACTTATCTTCCCGTAGTTTAATCTTGTTATTCTGCCGTTTCTCCAACCAGGCTGTGGACAAAGTGGCGCGACACCTCAGAGTCATGGAAGACGGCAGCAGCTACATCGAGTTCGACGTGCCGGAGTTCAGCAACACGGTCTTGAACCAGCTCAACGAGCTACGCCTGCAGGGTAAGCTGTGTGACATCATCGTCCACATCCAGGGACAGCCGTTCCGAGCACACAAGGCAGTCCTGGCCGCCAGCTCGCCGTACTTCCGCGACCACTCCGCCTTGGGCACCATGAGCGGCCTGTCCATCTCCGTCATCAAGAGTCCCGAGGTGTTCGAACAGCTGCTGGCCTTCTGCTACACGGGACGCATGTCGCTGCAGCTCAAGGACGTCATCAGCTTCTTGACGGCCGCCAGCTTCCTGCAGATGCAGGCCATCATCGACAAGTGCACCCAGATCCTGGAGGGGATCCACTCCAAAATCAGCTTGCCAGCCTCCAGCAGCCCCGGAAAGGACGGCTCTCAGGCCAGCCGCAACGGCGTGAAAGACAGCAGCCTCTTCATCAACCCCACCCAGATCTCCCCCCCATACTTCTCCCGGCACGGCCACGCGGGGAGCCTGGAGACGCGCTCCGAGCTGGCGGGAAAGGCCCCGGGCCGGGGGCGTCAGCCGGAGGAGGGCCAGTCGGACCGCGGCAGCAGCGACGGCGTGTCCGAGCAAGAGGCGCCCATCGAGGGCGACACGGAGCAGGTGGAGCTCATCGGGAAGGACGGCCAAGTGACGGACGTTCACGTGAAGCTGGAGAAAACCGACCGGCCAAGCTACTCGGACAGCTCGTCCGCCGGCGACGACGGTTACCACACGGAGCTGGTGGACGGGGAACAGGTTCTGGCAGTCAGTGTGGGCTCCTATGGCCCAGTCATCCAGTCCACCGGCTACACCTACTCAGGACTGTCTTCTCCCTGCTTCGTCAGTCTCAGCAGCTCCAGCCCCTCCCGCTCCATGCTCAGCGGCTTCCGGGGAGGGCGCGCAAGGGCCAAGAGGCCAGTGGTCGTCCCGGCTGAGGTGCTGAGTCAGATCAAGCCAGGGGCGGACGAGGGCGAGCCAGGGCTGGGCTCCTCCGGCCTGGAGAACGACGTCCGGGAGAGGAGCCTACGCAGCCAGTGGTACCCCTACAACGAGAGGCTGATCTGCATCTACTGCGGCAAGTCCTTCAACCAGAAGGGCAGCTTGGACCGCCACATGCGCCTGCACATGGGAATCACCCCTTTTGTCTGCAAGTTCTGCGGGAAGAAATACACGAGGAAAGATCAGTTGGAGTACCACATTCGCGGGCACACGGACAACAAGCCTTTCCACTGTCAAATCTGCGGCAAGTGCTTCCCCTTCCAGGGCACCCTAAACCAACACCTGAGGAAGAAGCACCTGGGGGCGTCAGAGGGCGGCAATCACATGGACTCTCCAGAGAGGACGGAGGGAATCTCCGGGCAGAAGGACCCAGAGGACGCCTCAGAGGGGATGGCGTTCGAGGCACAGTACTCTGAGGAAGCACCGGCCAATGACATAGAGGAGGCTTCAAAGTGCAGTCCAGAAGAGGCTCAGGCGTCCAGATGTGATTTTTAGGCCCGTCTTTAGGTCGAGCAGGCTTTACGACATGTTATTTGAAACCTTTTTGCGGACCAGCTCCCTCAAACGTTCAACCTAACATTGTGCATCTGGGGGTTTCTGCCTGACAGTTTGGGAGGCGGGCTTGTTAAAAAGAATTATTTTAAAAGGGAAAAGGAGTTTCAACTTACTATTTGAGGGAGGTTCCAATAATCAAGACCTCCTTTTATCTCTCTTTTTTATCTTTCCATGTTTTTAAAAACATATTTACACAGTAATATAGGCATGTTGCAATAATTGATAATGTGAAAGCTCTGGTAAGATGCTTGTCATATCACCTTTTTACCTGACCTGTTTTTGCACAGGTGGCCAAAAGGGGTCACTTACTCACAAGGAAAGATTTTTCTGCCAGTGCAAAGCTTTCGTGTGACATATCCGTACAATACCTCATGATACTACAACTACATAGTCATAGCAGGCAGTATTTTAGCTTTTTATTCAATTCCACCGGGTTCTACCTCATAGCCAAGAACCTACCAGGAACCGAAGGGTTCTCCGTTCGTTGTAGGGTCAGTTTCATTTGCCAAACCTTGGGCAGAACTCTCTCAACACAAAGCCTTGATACTAGGACGTGAAATATTTATTTGTAATTGTATGAATTCTGCTATAAGTCCGTGTCCTGTGCTTCACAGTCAGGCAGGAAACAGTGAGGATGAAGAAGGTGCTATATTTACATTTAGTCATTTAGCAGACGCTCTTAAGGTGTGGTAGAGATGTTACCTATTATTGTAAGAGAACACGAAGAGATGATCGGCACTGTCTTTTATCAACATCTTTTTGTAAACACACTGCATCATTCATCATCCTCCTCTCATCACTGGAGAGAATATCAAGATGGCAAAAGTGTGTGTGTTTGAGGCAGCCCGTGTAATGGGTGATCCTCCTGCAGTGAAGCCATCAGAAATGTCTTACATTCTGGTTTTTTGTTGTAGTTTTTTTTTTTACTCACAATTCTTTTCTTTTATATAACAGTTATTTTTGTCTCAAGATAACATTGGAAAAACAGGTGTAGTTAAACAGTTGAAGTCCCTTTCCTCAGCCTAGCGCTACAGGAGTAATCCAAATGCCCAGAATATGCAAACTGAGAACATTTAACCTTTTGGGGTTTTTTTGCATTTTTTTCCAGATCCGCTTCTTTATTACCAGACATGGCGGCAGAGCAGAGATGTGCCATGAGAATGTCTTGACTCTCCAAGTCTTTTCAGGCCCCGACGATAAACAATAAAGAAAGACGGAAAAAAAGCTTTTGATCCAAAGTAACGAGTGCACTTTCTTTAAGTAGCATAGAGCAGCCTGATTGGTCACACGTTTCTGTACATCTCACAGATTTCTGAGAAAATAAAACACTTATTTTATTATTTTCTGTCTTAATGTGCACTTCCGATTTGGATTCAGTAGTTGGTGATTAATCATTTGGGAAATTGAGTTATTTTATTCTGTGTTGGTGTCTGCGATTTAGGAGCTTTGACTGGGACTAGGGATCTGCCCATTTTCTTCTGATTCTGAGCATGTTGGCATAGCTAGGACTGGAGCAAGAGATGGGCATCCTGCCATGTAGTAGACCCTGTGGAGCTGGAACTACGGAATACAGTGTAACTTTGGTGATCATGAAAATGGCCTAGAGCAAACGGGTAATTTTGCCAGTTAACTTGTTTGGCTCAAGTCTTGATTGCTGTGTTATCTGGTCACCTGGCCCAAAGGAGCACTTCTTAGCAGTTCACGTCTGCCCCTTTCAGCATTGTGATGCCTTTCTTTTTTCATACGAGTAGTAATTCTGAAATGATTTGCTGTGTTGGAAACAGGTTTTTTTGAATACCCTGGATAGGGTCTAAACTCAAAATAGCCATCCATACAATCGTGCTCTTTTATGCAACCTGAGTAGTTCTTAGTTTTTGTTTAGTTTCATTCAGAAGGATTTCTTAGCCCTGAGATTTGGGTTTCATTTCTCAGTATGTTGATTTTCCGACCATATATTGTATCTGATCACTGATGTAGTCTTTTGTTGGGGCAAATTCTCACTATACAAGTGTCACATTGTTTTACTGTGGACCCATTGTCTTGTTGTACCAGGTGCCATCAAAACTGTCCTGAATGCAAAGGACTGTTTACTGATTGTGAGCTCAGACATTCTTCTGGTTTATTTCTCTAATTTGAATGAACAGGACATACAGTATATATATATATATTTTTTTTTTTTTGTCTTTGTCAAACCACCATATTTTGACTGTCATCCTCCATGGACTGTCCTACAGTCATTGATCTGTTTCTTTGAGGAGATTGTGTTGTCACTTCTTCTTTTCGGTAGTGCACAAAAACTGTGACTTTGCAAGTAGAACCATCTCGGTAAAGTCTTGTTAATTGGATTTCTAAAATGTTCTTCACATCTACATGAAACAAGGAAATCAAGCCCCATGTCGCCCTCATCTTTATGCTATATTGAGAACTGGTTATGGCAGCCACTTTAATGTACATTATTGCAATGGCAGACGAGACCAAAGAGTTAAATTGATATTCAGTCACTTCTGCAAAACTTCTGTCTTCAAAAACTGTATTGACCATAAAGTCCTATATTAATTTGGTGACTAAAGGAACACTTTGCACACATTTGATGTTGCTTAAATTCTTTACATTCAAGGTTAAACCTACCGCCTTCAGTCGAAAGTGGTAAAACGTTCGGTAAAATGTTTAAAACTATCAAATGTCAGTTGACATGACAAAAGTACCCAGTTAAGCCATGCGTTGTGCAATATATCTTTTATTATTAGGATATTTCATTTTTAAGGCCAAATCTAGAATTTGTGTACAAAAATAAAATACAAAAAAGTGATGGGTAAACTTTGTGCCTTGCCACAAGAATTTACAGTTTTGTCTAATCCCATGTTCTGGCACTTGGCTGTGTGTCCCTGGGTCCTATTAGATTAAAGTATTACGGACTTTTTTCCACTCCTTCTAGTACGTTCATTATCTGTGTGATGGATGGGTGTGTTTGTATCATGTTATGTTGTATGGTGCCCTGCATAGCATTGAATCACATTCAATACACCAGGACGTTTGTTTTCAACTGTGTACATGCACACTGTGTGTTATATGTTGGAACTGAGGACAATCTTAAGAAATGTGTTCAGAGAAGCGACTTTAGCTATACTTTTTTTTTTTTTGCGCGCGAAATGGTTCCTTTTGGATTGGGTTGCAACATAAAATGTTTAAAATCTAAGAATCAGAAGGTGGCTCACCTGAATCCAATAGCAGTAAAAGTAATTATATACACAGGATGAATATAGATATTCCATAGATTGAACAACTTCCATCAAGTTAGTTTGAAACAAGCTTTTTTTTTTTTTTCCCTACTTTCACAAAACGTTCATCTGTTTGCTGTTATTTTAGCTTCAGTGTTCTGACAAGCGAACAGTGCTGGTCTAATTGTGATACAGATATATATTGCACGTCTCACCCACATACATTAATAGCCCTTGGCTATTTGTAACTCAATCATTAGTCTCCACAGGCATGCACATACAAATGATTCTACGATTCCTACCTGTTCCAGAAAGGAGGTACTAATCGTTCCATCCTCAGTACATCCTCAAATACTCTTAATAGAAAACTTCTAATCTTGGTGCTTTTAGGCAGGTCAGGTTACATTGATTTTATATACAAATAACTATACGCGTACATATATATGTTAATGGGGGGTAAAGGAGGGGATATTTGTGTAAAATGCTTTTATGAACCATAGTTACTAATGCAACAATATTCACCCACCCACTGAATCTAAGACATACTGCATTCATTCTCTTTGTTCAAGACTTCATAGAACATGAGCAGGCAGACTCTAGTTGACTAGGAATAATCAAGCAAAGTGTTTACAGGAATAGGACTACTTTTAGAATTTTTCAGCTCGTCCGATTACTTTTTAACTGACTAAACTTCAGGTAGTTTATGAACACTGATATAGACTTGTCAAAAAAATCGTAGTCTTCCATTGTTTTGTTCTTTTTTTTTTTTTTCTTCAATTTATCTCCACTGTGTACAGTATTAAACAAAAGCAATAACATTTTTTTAAATGGTGTATTGGTGTCTGTGCACCTAGGCTAACCCTTGGTCTGTCATGTCTCAATCAAACCGAATGTCAGGGAGCTGATTATCTGAAGTAGGACCACAACAATTTGATATTGATTTATTTTTATATTTTTTGTGAAACATTGAAAAAGTCGAGTGAAATTGCTACTTAGATGAGACTGGCATTGCTAATAATCTAAGTGTGCGTTTGAAGCTTATGACTGTCATTGAGCCACGCGCGAAGCTGAATTGGTGATCAAGACTCAAGGTTCAAGTTCAGAAACTCCGTCATTTTTAAGGGGACGATAAGTAAGCTTAGGGGAGGAGCATTTGACTGCAGATAAACAAATTGCAGGAAAAAAAATCTTCCCCTACTGTATACATTGCTTTGGATGAAAAGCGTCCGCTAAATGAATGCATTACAAATAAGGGATTTGGGTCTGCTTCACCACTTATGAGAAGGTCAAACTGTGTTCATGCTGAAACTCTGAGGTCTCCTCTCCACCCCCTAGTGGTGAGGCTGCAGACTGCAGGCCGGGATCGGGAGGAGCCGGTTAGCGCTGCTCGGATCGACGAACAGGCTAACCTACGCTTCTCTCGTCGTGAAACTCCCTGGTCTCAGACGCCGTGCAGCCTCTTGCTATCATTCATTTGGTGACAAGGCAAAAAAAAAAGTAGAACTCAGGGTTTCTAGTTAGTGGTATCTGAGCAAGGATCTCCTCTGAAACGTGCACTTCTCTTCAGGTGGGACAGCTACCCCTCACTCAGTGGTTCCCAAAACATTCTGCCTCAAGGCTCTCTCCCTGAGCCCATATTTTATGTTCCCTCTCTGCATGCATGTGAAAAGCACAGAGTTTCCAGTCCAAGGGCGCAGGGGAGACCAGTAGTTTTACCATGAACGTGTGTGTGTGTCTGCCCTTCTTCCGTTCGTCCTCTCAACACAACCTCACAACCCAACTGTGAACCTCAAAACTCTACTGTTTTGTACAACTATGAAGTGAAGAAGCTAGCTAGAGCTGATGCTGTAACTATGAACTTGCCATTTATGAATTTATTTTATAGCATGAAAATATAAGATATATTTATTCAAATTATATATTTTACTCATAATCATTCTGTGCTGCTTTATTTCGGTTCTTAAGCTTGTAAATTGCTTTTTTATGATACAAAGAAATGTCAATAAAAAATGCGTTTGTTTGTAAAATAAAGATGCTGATTTGGCAACCTCTTGTTTCTTGTATTATTATATTCATTCCTATTATAAGATGATCAGCTCATGTTGGTGTTATAGGGTCTGTTGTAGGTTCATCAATAATTCTGTAGCTGGTAGGTTAACTAGTTTGGTAAAAAAAAAAAATGGTACAACAGCACAGTATTCTGAAACATCTTGAAAATAGTCATAACCATTTGATTCCAACAGAGGATACTGTTCCATTATCTCTGGTGACTTTGGCGCAGTCTTCTGATACACTGAGAAGCCAGTAGAGGGCGATGTCGGATCATCATAGAAGGACTGGTACCATATTCGTTCAATTGCCTCACTGATAATGTTGACACGCTGTTCAGGGGTTGAGTTTCATTATATAAATTGATTGTATGTTATTATCGGTTACAGCTATGAAAATGGCTGTATGGGTCTTCCAAGACTTGTTAGAATTGCATGTTAAAATCTAAACTACACCGATGGGTGTTTATTTTTGCCAAAGTAGATATACAGTCATGGCTGTAAAAAAACGGATTGTGAAATAACAGTTCAAACCGCTGTGTAGTGAAATACTAGAATCAAATTCCCCACATAAAAGCTAAGGGAAAAAGACTTATTTTATTTATACAACAGCAGGGTTCAGAATGAGGGAGGGGGGGGGGGGGGGTTTAATGTTCAAATTCCAAACATAAGATTTCATAACTTTAAAAGTGGAATAAGATACAGATAAGATAAGCAAAACAGCCTGAAGAATTTAAGATGACATTTTCATTGACCTCCCAACATAGGTCACTTTGAACCCTTTCTAACAGTGAGAGTTGTTCAAACACTCTGGGTCTGTGATAGACTGGCCAGGTCTACAACTGAGTCAGTTGGTGAATGCCCGTGATAGTCTTTGAACTGTTTTAGAGGGTCACAGGCAGAAAGCATGTCACTGGTCCAGTGTTTTTTTTAACCTCAGATACCAATGGCAGTGCCCTCACCTGCCTCTCTGGACATACTGTTACTGCCAGAGCACAGTGTAACGTCTGTGCTCTTGAGTGTGTAACTGAAGGATGTTGAGAATTATAGAAGAGACAGGATATAGACCAAACAGAATCCATGTTCTGTTTGTTCAAACCCCAACACCAGCAGCAGGACTGAGAGAGTTAGCCCTTGAGTCTAGATGATGAATTGTGGTTGGCCTGTTTCCTTGTGCACCAAACTAGTTTATTTATGGGTCCTTCTGGTGCAGTATTTCTAATGGCACTTAGTGCTACTAATTTCTGTGGGCGTACCGTAAAGCTTTGATTTTAGTGACAAACAACTCTTAGTTTGCTAGGTTTATTTTCTTTGGTCGTATTTTCCAAAGAGTGATTTGACAAAGTATTTCTTTTTGTTGCTGTATTTGCAGGGTGAAACTGAAATAAGGGAGAGACTTACTGCAACGTCAGTGCTGGTTTCCAAAAAGCTTTTGCAGATCCCTAGTAGTTGAAAGGAATGGAAGGTGAGAAAAAGAAGCATTGAAAGACAGAAGTTATTCAGATGTCAATCGGAAAATGTGTTCTATACCATCATCTGTCTAGCAGCCTTTAACGGGAAAACAGCGAGAGGGAGAGAGAGAGAGAGAGAGAGAGATGAGTGCGCTGACAGAAAGATAGATGTGTTTCTCTCCACTGGAACCTTGTGGTTGCTGTCAGAGTCATAAAGCCCTTTAAACCACCATGTCCATAATGACACTCCTCATCCCGCCTATGGTGACCAGCCTCTACGTACGGCCACAGACTACCAGCAAGGACTCTTGAAATGCACCCAGCAGGAACACAGCCATGACACCCGATCTTCCAGCCGCTGATGAATGAAGCGCTGAGATGTCCAGGGCGTTCAACCTCAGAAAGACTGGCGTGGAACCAGAGAGCCGGTGCTGAAACACAAGTCCATCAGATGTTTGATGAGACCCTAGATCATGTTCTCCAAGCTTTCCATGTCGGGCTCTCCGAGCGCTGTGGTCCTCTCTCACAGATATTGTTCTATTGTGGTTCCTCAAGACAGACGTTCCCTCCAGAGAGGGTATTCTCTGTCTACGGGATGGAAATGTTTAGGCAGCTTGTTCTGGTGGACTGAACACAAGTTGGGTGGTACCATAGACCACAAAGGCCAGTCTGCTGACAGAGGAGAATGGTTAGCTGAGGCTGGCATTCTTTGACATTGTCTACACACACCGTTCTGTGAACGCATCCAACCTATATGCTGTGGGATGTGAATGTACAGTAGCACTAAGACAGGGTACATTAAAGAGAGTCATAAGGAGCTGTACATAATTTATTGCAACTTTATAGTGATACATGATGAACTAGTTACATTATATTACAAATCTTTTATGTACAGACAAAATGTGTTGGAACTACTGATACCAACAATGAATTTATACAGTACATACACTGCTTGGTTTTGTTTTTTAATGCAAGCAAATTTAAAACCTGGGCAAAGCTTGTTTTTGTAATAGTTGTTTTGTGGTGTCACCTTACCCTGTCTCGCAACACTGTAAAATACAGAACTAGGAATGCTGATTTATTGTCTTCAATTGTGATGATCCATGGAAGAGTATTTCATTTCTGAAAGACATTGGCCTCGTTCCCAGGGGGAAGTCAGTATATCTGAAGGATCATCTTGAATATCGGTTGCTACAATTTACTTTCCTGAATAGTTTGTTTACAATGTAAAAAGAAAAGTCACTGGAGATAATGTTCCTGCGTCAACATCTATAGTTATTTGTTGTATTATAAGTATATAGTAGGTTTGCTATCCCAAAGCTACTCATACCGACTTCCCGTGTCCTTATACCAGACACTGCATCTTCAAACATGAAGAACGGTGCTAGAATGAACCTCCCTCGACCCCCTCTCTATCCCGCAACAGCCGCTTCAAAGTCAGACTTTGTGTTTGATACAATCCATTACAACTGAGCAGGAACAGAAGTTAATAGTACACCAATGCATGGGTATAGATGCAGTAGATGTGTGACACCCACTGCCAGCCAACAGTTAATACTGAGGGCTTAGATATTGCACGTTCTTAGTCACTGTCCTGGTGAGTTGTCTGTAAGGTGCCTTAATGCCACATGGGAGGGGAGAAATGGGGACATATCAGTGTGCTGCAGCCTGGGGGACCTAGCTGATGAAAGTAGGCCTGGCTAGTAAACGGGAGAGCTAGCTACAGATAGAAGCGCTAGCTACAGATCGAAGCGCTAGCTAGCCAAAAGGAAAGCTAATGAAATGTATTTGGGTTGGGCCGGATCATCATAACCACTTTCTTTAGAGAATAGGCCCCGCCTCTGAACTCTGCCCAGTAGACACCATCTTGGTATCGACTGCGGTAGTGTCCTCCTCGGTACCAGACTCCGTTGAGGTTGGAGTGGGCACAGGCGTTGTACCACCAACCGCCCTTCTGGTAGTGAGCACAGTTGCCTGGGAAGAATAACAATACAGAATTATCATTGTTATCATTATTGTCAGTATTAGTATTGGAGGAAGTGGATTGCGTTTGAAAGTTGCTAAACGATGCTATTGGCCTAAAATGGTGCTAAAATTGGGTTTCACAGTTATCAGAAGATTTGATCATTCAAACAATGATTTTTACTGAGGAAGAGTAGCATACACAATGTTATTGTTCATTTTCACGTTACCTTCTTCGGTTTAATAACCCAAACATGATGAGACCTGAGGTAACATGCCGTCTGTCCTCACCTGTGTACACGTCGTGGTCTCTGTCCAGCGTGGTGAACTGTTTTCCGTTGTGCCAGGTGAGGGAGTCTCCAGCGTTGCCGTGGTAGCGGCCTACCCTGAGCTTGTAGAAGTCTGCCTCGGGCTCCAGTCGGAAGCTGGCGTACTCTGCAAACACCTTCCTTCCTGACCAGTCCTCCAGGGTTACCAGCAGCTTGTAGTTGTCCTGATTGGTCAGCCAGTAGATGTTCTCCAGTCCCAGCCAATACTCACCGTCTATATTTCCAAAACCTTGCTGGGAATGGCAGAGGGAACAGACAAGACTCTCACAATGGTGGAAAGGCCCTTCATGCTGTCGAAACACTGTGATCGTCTGACATTCAGGACCTCTTCCCCCTGCCCTGGAAGCCACAGTCCCTGCAGGGTTAGACACTGACAATACTCTGTCTCCCAGTGCTGTCTGTGGGGTCAGATGGCTGAGCGGTTAGGGAATCGGGCTATTAATCAGAAGATTGCTGGTTCGATTCCCGGCCAAATGACGTTGTGTCCTCGGGCAAGGCACTTCACCCTACTTGCCTCGGGGGGGAATGTCCCTGTACTTACTCTAAGTCGCTCTGGATAAGAGCGTCTGCTAAATGACTAAATGTAATGTAAATGTCTGAGAGCAGAAAGAGTAACAGCGAATCAACCTCGGGACCATGTTACAGGATTCAGTGCCCAGTATGTTGGAGCAGTTTGCAGTCCAGTGGGGGATCTAGGTCTCAGCAGACCATATGCTTTGAATCTTTGAAAACCCTTCTCAAGCTATGACACGTGTCATTTCTGACTCATGTGGTGTAAGGTGTATTGTAAAGGTCTTAGAAAGATCTCCGGTATTAAACTTGGCAAGGTTTTAAACAAGACCCTTGCATATTTGAAAAAGCTGAAGAACCATTCAACTGCTTTCGCCCTGTTGGAAGAGTTTTACATCCTCTCAGCGTACAGAAGAAACGGAAGTCCCTGCCGGCCATAGACTTCCTCCAGTTCTACTCTCTGAGGACTGAGGATATATCTCTGCAGTAATGTCAATATAAATCACTTTCCTGAAGAGGGAATAATGTCGCGTTGGCCCATTTCTGCACGGCAGCATTTCTTTTCAGGCAAGGCCACCTCTTGCTCCCATGTGTTTCTGATCAGGCCTCTGTGTTTCCTGACTCAACAAAGACCCTCCTCATGTTAGCCGTGGTTGTGACTGACAGGTGGAGCGCCCCACAGATACGCCGGAGCTGAGCAGGGGAGAGCGAGCGAGCCGCCTAAAACCTCAACAACCGCCTCATTCATTATTCCCTCACATCTGTTTAGGGTCAACCACGTGTGAAAGCTACCTGGCCCTGCCCCCCCCCCACCGCGTCAATGCTCAGAGTGTGATGCAACGCTACCTGTCAGGACTGCAAGTGTGGACCCAAAAGCCGATTCCTCTGATTCTCAAAATATGCACCTTTTCTTCTTTTATTGGAAGTTCAAAATATATAAAAAGCAGACCGTCATAAGTATAACCAAGGAACTCTAATGTACACTGTGCCATGTGAGAAGAACGAAGCATCCAAGCCACATAAAAAGCACAGAACAAACAAGGCACAGGTGAAAACAATATATCCTAATGAGAATAGATGAACAGAACCAAAACCAAGAAAACACAGCGAGGTCCTCGGATGGCCATCAAAGGGGTCACAACCCTGACAGCAGGCGGTCCGCCCCGTGTTCTCACACACCTTGTACGTCTCCCAGTTCCTGAAGAAGTTGACGGAGCCGTCCCCCCTCCGCTGGATGACGGTCCAGCCTCCGGGGTCGTGCCTCTGGTCGCACCACACCTGCATGAGGCGGTTAGCGTTCTCCGGCTTCACCAGGTACATGCCGCTGGCCGTGTGGCCGTCCTCCAGCGCCTGCAGACAGTCCTTCCACGGCCCTGCCACAGAACGGCAAACACACACACACACAGGTTTGGGATCACAGGTCACCAGTGTGGATGCTTTACATTTACATTTGAGTCATTTAGCAGACGCTCTTATCCAGAGCGACTTACAGTAAGTACAGGGACATTCCCCCCTTCGAGGCAGGTAGGGTGAAGTGCCTTGCCCAAGGACACAACGTAATTTAACACAGCCGGATTCGAACCGTTAACCTTCTGAATAACAGCCTGATTCCCTAACCGCTCAGCCATCTCCCCCCCCCCCCCCCCCCCTGTCCTGCTTTATTAAAAAGCAGTGTGATTTTGGAAGTGTAGAAGCTCTGAATAGTAGCCTGATGATTCAGCTCTCGCACTGACAGAGGAACTTTCAGTGGCAACGGCTCTCAGCTTTTAGGTGGGATTGAATTTGGCTGCCACTCTCACAGGGGAAATGGCCTGAAGCGATGAAGCCAAGATCAACATTGGAACAGAAGCAAAGGGAACCCTGATTGTGAAATGATGCAACAGCAAATAGATCTTAGATTCCACCTCTCCCTCTTCAGTACCGTGAGCTGTGCCTACAGACATTCCATCTGAATAACGGTGTCTAGAACGCTGTTGGCTTCAAACTCTCATTTGTTAAAGTGGTGATCTTTATCTCAAACTTTCAGACTTCAGCTGAGAAACAGTGAAACAGTGGCCCCCTTCATCTGGAAAGGTCTTGTCACTTGTTGTGGGTTTCAAACGAGGTCTCTCACCAGGACCCAGAGCTGAGCCCTGCTCCCCAGAACTCCACAATGTTCTATGCAGCTGTTGCAAGGGGGTCCGTAGACAGAGCCTTTTTCAGTCAAGTACAAATACAAACTCTGCTCTGTCTTGACTAAAGGTCAAAATCTTTCAAGCGGAGACTGAATCCTGGAGAGGAGGCTCAGAGGAAAAAAGCATATGACTTCAGTTTTGCTTTCGCTCTCTGCTGTTAAGAAAAACTGAGCTGAGGGTCCTCCCTGTCAGACTGGCTGCTTGTCTGGGGAAAGACTTCTAGAACTGTACCAATTTCAGACAACACCAAGTGAAAACCATGAAACCGTTTTTCAGTTCTTGCCATGTGGAGACTTCTGGATCCAAGCCCAAATTCCAAAACAGAACCCATTCACGTGACATTCTTCAAGTAACAATAAATTAGAAAGTAGGCAGTTGAGCACCAATACTTTTGTGAAGTCTGCTTTCGTGGGCATGCTGAGAAGGGATATGAAGAACAGTGATCATCTGTGTTCCTTATCTCAGAGCTGCCTTTCACCCTGTGGTGTCTGTGAGTCCTTTCTCATCTGTATGATTTCATCAAGCGTAAAAAACAGACCTGCGTCTCACAATTGGAAGGTTTGACAGCTGCAGTCGGGATTGTGTTTTATATCGTTCCATTAAAACGTAGGTTTAAACAATGAATGGAGTTCACGTGCATCTCAGCATAACTATGGTTTATGTCTCAGCTGGTTCCATATCTGTTCAAATGAATTGGCTTATTGCCCCATCGTCATTACACTCCCCCTCCAGTCTGAAGCTTACCAGTCAGCAGATTTGGAGAAGAAAACAGGACTTTTTATTGGTCCAGTGGCTCTTCAGCTCTAATTGGATGTGAAAGTGTTTACCTTCTTCAGATTTGGATGAAGGAGAATCACTAACTGACCTAGTTTAGAAACTGTACACAGGGAATGGACACAGACAAGACGGAGAAAAACACACCAAACGGGGAGAGGCGAGAAGCATTGAGAAGAAGAACCTTTTTCATCCCTTGTCTGTCGAGTTACTCCAACACTCACGGAGCACATGAAAACGTGGGAGTTCCTGTTGGTTCTCCAAGCCAGAGCTGCAGGGTGTATCAGTGGTGAGCCGAGACCAGACACAGCTCTCCCCTGATAGGGCCTGGAACAAATGACATCACACATACTCTCCCTGTTGGTCTCTCTTATCTTACTACAGACCTCTTTCTTCTCGAGTCCAATGTGATACTGTACTTTCTCTCTGAGTCTCTCTTTCTCTCCTCCCCCCCCTGGTCTCTTTCATTCTCTGTCTCCCCTCTTTCTCCCATGTGCTTCTGTCCTCTCTGTATCGTCCATCTCCATGCAGGTCAGAGTTGGACAGACCTCCTTCTTAGTGTTGAGGGTTTACTTAACCTTTAGGGTGGAAGTTGCACAGGCCCGGACAGGAAATTGCGCGCCTCTCTTAGAAAGTACTGTCAGAGCACACTGTTCACAGCTCCGGAAAAACAGCAAACTGTAGCTAGACGTTGAGGGATAAAGTGCAGCATGGGGAAGGCAGGGTTTTGAATTCGAAAGCCTTTCGTTTCCGCTGAACAAAGTACATTCCCAGTCCCAGAGCTAGCCTGCTCCGCTCCTGTGAAGCAGGTTTGCGTTTCAATCATAACTGAAAAGTAAAGCTTAGCATGACTTTGTTGTGAAAGCCAGAGTGAGCATTTGTTCGCTCTGCAGTGCCAGGCAACGGCGAGCAAGGCCACACGGGCCCACTTAAACACTCACTGTACGGGGAGAAACACCGTCTGCGTAGAGACAGTTCCCATCTGCATCACATAATAATACCCACACCAGTGCGGACACAAGCTTACAAAACTCCAGGATTGAATTAAAGACTTGGGACGGACTTATCACGCTGCAATCTCGGGAAACAATACGAATTCCATTGATTAAACGGTCCAGATAAGGATGCCAAACTGGATCATCACCACAGGCCAACTCTAGGCTGCCTGACTATCAGTTGTGTTTTAAACGAAGACGCTTCTCTTAAGCTGTTCCAACCGTCCATGACTTCAAACAAATACTGTTTACCCTTTCACAGCGCTGTGTGTGTATCAATCGAGCCAATAGATGAATGCATCTCAAAAGACTGTGTACAACAACAGCCCTGTTGTCCTCAAGGCGTTTCTGGGAATGTGTGTTATTCATATGGACAATGGTGAGGAGAATGGATAGCTGCTTTTGTCTGGTGATTAATGATTAGACGGGTCTATGTGCAGCTATATGTGCCTACGACACACACTTTTTCTCTCTCTCACACACACACACACACAGAGCTTTCTGTTTCACAGTCTACTCTTTTGGGAGAGTTTACTGGAATTTGCTCCCATGGATATTTTCCACTTGTTTACTCTGAAAGGTTGAACTTTGCAACACATCCCACCCCAGTCTTAAGTACAGAACAGTTTGAGTCCAACAACTGAGTTGCGAAAACTCACCCGAGGGTTTGTTGGTGGTGGAGGGGCTGTGAGTGCCGCTCGGCATTGTGGGAAGGGCAGTTCGTTGGAGCTTCTGGTTTTGGTCACTCTGGATCTCGTTGGTGATCTGGTTGGTGAGACGTGGGGAGGGAGGGGGCTGGAAAGGCTTGACAGGGGTCGGAGGTCGTGGCAGGGGCTGGGGTCGGGGTTGGACGGGGGGGACGGGGCGCGGGGCGGGCCTGCTCTGACACTGCTCCTCCAGGAGGGCAATGAGGACCGACTGGTTGGTAGCCAGTGTGGCCAAGTGCTGGTACTTATGCTCCAGGTCCCTGTAGCGATTAGTGAGCATCTGCATCTCGGCGGTCTGGTTCAGGATGCGGTTCTCCATCTGGGCCAGCTCCAGCGAGTTGTCCCTCTTCCTGATGATCTCGTGCAGCAGCTGCATGTAGAGCTGCGTCACCCGGGAGTTCATGTTGCGGCTCTCCTTCCTCAGGAGCTTCACCTCGCTCACCACGCCTCCGTCCACCTCCACCAGCTGCTGCAGGGTTTCCAGCTGCCGCTTCTGCTTCAGCAGCTCGCCGTTCAGAAGCTCCAGCTCCTGCTTGCTCACCCGGTTGGCCAGCAGGGATTCGGGCTCCCTGGAGTTGACGCAGATGGCCCCCGTGACTTTCTGCTGCGGTACGACGAAGGTGTAGGAGCACTTGTCGGCCTCCGGGGGGACGGGTGGGGAACGCCGGCTCCTGCTTCTTCCCCCAGTGTACAGGAACTCCCTCCCCAGGCTCTCTTCGGGGTTCTCCTGGCCCCGGTCCCGGCCCCCGTCCTGGGCCTCGTCCTGGGCCTCGTCCTGGGCCTCGTCCTGGGCCTCGTCCCTGGTCTGGCTGCCATCTCGGGGTCTCCCCTGGTTGCGCTCTGCTCCACAGCCCATGCAGAGCCCATGCAGCAGAAGGACCATCAGCAGCACCGCTGCCGGTAGCTCCATGAGTCTAAGAAGAGAGAGAGGGGGGAGGGGAGGTCACATGGAGAGATGGAGAAAAACAGACAAGATCATAAGAACACATACTGTCAATGAGAACACGTGGCGTTAAAACCCGCTCCTCCCCCCCCCCCCCCCCCCCCCCCCCCCCCCCCCCCCCCCCCCCCGGCCTAAACTTCATAAGCACCATATCGGCTCTTTTTCTGACAGCACATCCAGACACGCTTTTATAGGTCTACTGATTGGGGCCAGACACCCTGTCCCCAGGATGCTCTAAGTGTTCAGTACCACGCTGCTCAGGGCCCCCAAGGGTGCTGGCTACCCCGTATTCATTACCCACCTCAGCCCCCAGGCCGTTAGAGCTGGAGAAACCAGAAAGACCAAATGAAACAATATCCTCCACCCCTGCCGAGCCAGGCCTTGGGACACCGGGGGAGTTATGGTGTTGGTGTTGTGTTGCATGAACGTCAAAGAGGAACGCTTCACTGCAAGGTTCAGGGGACTCTGGTTCAGAAGCTTCCTGCTACCGCCAGACCTATCTTCACCACAGCAGACGCACACACAGACATGTTCCATGTGGCTGTCACTGGTCGCAATCCTTTCCACTCCTCCAAAGGAAACTATGTATTAATTATAATCTGTTCATAAATTATCGGTATCTTTAGAGGCTTTGTTAAGTCTGTTATTGCTGCTGTCCGGGAGGGAAGGAAGTTGTTTAGCTTAGCTGCCTGTCCTGGATCCAACTCTCCCTGGGGCTGTGCCACACCTAGGATCTGCTTCTCTCTGCTCCATCTGTTGCCTCGGACACCATTGCTTATGGAAACAGTGAGACAACTGCAACTGATGCTATTCGTGGAAACTGTTTTAAATTAAATATTGATCTAATTGCATCAGACCGGAACATATATAGAGGTAGGATAGAAGAGGCACTGACTCTGGTGAGATGAATGTGTCGTATTCTTCCCTGGAGTTTACTTTATGTAACTTTTCTATTTTGCTTCAGATAAACAGGATGAACTTTTGCCTTTTTCAACCCTCCCCCTGAGCTCATTGTATTCTGGCCACAGACGACCGGACAGCACGGTTACAGAATGTTTCTCATCACAGATCATTTGTCTGTTGTCTGACAGGAGATTATGACATTCGGTGGGATGATTGTGTTTGGTTAAAGTAATAGGAAGGCCAGTCACAAAGAGAACTCTAAGTGCCATTTAGCGGGCAGAATGAAAATAGAGGCAGTCTAGGCCATGTGTCCCAGAGTTCTGGCATTATTAAAAATCTAACTGGTAGCTGCAGCTGAAGAGGACCTGTTGTTATGAGGAGTGGAGGGGATGCCGCTGAGAGCAGAGGAGAATGTAAGCTCTGTGTAAGGATAACAAGACCTTGCACCCCGAGGGCTTCCTAATGGAAAGCTGCTGCCGATTGGATTACAGAGGATGCTTGGTGGACCACTTCCCCAAACTCAGAACCAGGTCTAGGACCAGGACCAGGACCAGGATCTGGTCCAGAGAGGGGGGCCTGGAGCAGGCTTCTCAGCCACACCACCCTCAGTGTCCTACGATGCACAGCTCTGGTCATAAACTCTAAGAGGAGCTCAGTGAATCATGCTGTTTCTCTGGGAACGAGGCCACCACTGGATCAGAAAGATGTTGACCTCCCTAAGAACGAGCCTTTCCCTGGTCTCTGGTCAGTTTCAAACCACTATGGTTTGGTTCTCTGTCTAATAAATCCTCTGTTGATGAATTGAAAGGGACTGACTGAGTCCCCAGAGTTCAGATAGACGATGCAATCTTAGCACGTTTTTTATGCTAAGACAAAGAAGAACATCAATGGGATTAACTACACATTTTAAACACCCAATCATCTCAGTGAAGTAACTGCTTTCATGGTTTGGTTTCAGAGATATCAGAGTCTTCAGAGACTGTCAAGAAACTTCATAGGAATTTGCCCAATCAGTTCCAATACCAGCAACAACAGCATCATAGTTTATACACTAATAGAAACTAGTGTGTGTCTGTCCAGGAAGCGGATGACTAGGATTGGTTCAGTGGAACGATGACACATGCAGCAGGCCTCCCTCACCTCTGAACAAGGACAGGAGTGTGTATGTGTGTGTGTCTGTGTGTGTGTGTGTGTCTGTGTGTGTGTGTCTGTGTGTCTGTGTGTGT
The DNA here is from genome assembly GCF_021917145.1 of Hypomesus transpacificus. Lineage (NCBI taxonomy): Eukaryota > Metazoa > Chordata > Actinopteri > Osmeriformes > Osmeridae > Hypomesus > Hypomesus transpacificus. The sequence goes on along the minus strand of NW_025813748.1, from coordinate 73,718 downwards.
GTGGAGAAGGGGGTGGCACCAGGGAGAGTCCCATCTGCCCATGAAGAAAGCCCTATCATTAACCTCTCAACCCCTACAGCCACAACCGCCTCACATCCACCCCTCCATCCATCAACCCCTCCACCCACCCTCCCACCCATCCATCCATCCACCCACCCCTCTATCCATCCACCCCTCCATCTCTCCGTCTGCTATCTCATGACAGCCTCAGTCTGGTACAAACTAAAGCTACACAGCCAGCCAAGCTCATTACTGTCACGGCATCATGTGAGTTGACAAGCTGTCGGTGACGGGACACCCGGTTCCCATGATGACCAGGTGTTGAGATCATGTCCCTGTGGAGGACACCCTCCAGAGGACACCTCGGGACGCTACACCCCCAGGAGGGACCAGGACGGGGGAGTGACAGACGATGATACACAGTCACCACACAAGTGGATCAGCCTTCGAGAGCGAGAGGAATGTGTCTCAGTGACCCGTTCTGGGACAGATAGCCGGCGTGGTGACAGACTTCCTGCAGTGTCCCACTGCCCACATATTCACAGGTCTGTGGCGGAGGGCTGTCGTCCGTGTCTGTTCCTCTTAGGATTCAAGCCAGCACGACAGGCAGGGCTTTGTGTCGGTCAGTGTGTCTGCAAAACAGCGGTGCGCCCCAGTGTTTTGTTCATGTTCAGCACGTAGTAATTAGAAGGAGAGCGGACCATTCAGAGCCCATGTCTCTCGCCCCCAGCCCCTCTCATTTTACCGTGAGTGTGGCATTCCTCACATTCTTCACGACCTCATTAGAGGTGTGCAACCACGGACACATATACAGACACGGTTAAAGAAACAGACACATCAAAGCTACAAACACAGCTACAGACACAGCTACAGACATAGTTACAGAGACAACTACAAACGCAGAAACATTTACATTTAGTCATTTAGCAGACGCTCTTATCCAGAGCGACTTACAGTAAGTACAGGGACGTTCACCAGAGGCAAGTAGGGTGAAGTGCCTTGCCCAAGGACACAACGTCATTTTTCTCGGCCGGGAATCGAGCCAGCAACCTTCTGATTACTAGCCCATTCCCTAACCGCTCAGCCACCTGACTCCCTAGAAACAGACCATTAGGTTCCATAGGTGAAAGTGGGTGCCATGTCACAACTGTCCCAGTCAAAGCCTCCTTATTTTAAACAGAGAAGCAGTACAGATATAAGGCAGCTGCTTGCCCAGTTTTGCCCAACCTGGCCCATATCTAATATCTTATATCTATAATATAATCATATATCTTATCTAAGCTCTGCCCAACTCCGCTCAGCCCCCCATCTGAAGCCAGGATGCCATCTTACATTTTAGACTTATTTTCAGACATTATTTTCCCCTCCAATAATTCAGGATATCACAACTATCAAGCCAAGTGAGGCTTGGTTTTCTATATCTGTATTCTGCTACTACAGCGTTCTAAACATCTTGGAAATTAAGAAGCTGTTCTTGGGAAACCAACAGCCCCTCTCCATGCGGTCTCTTGTGCCTGTCTGTCTTTGTCAGGTGAGTGTGTCTTTGCAATCTAATGCTGCGAGGCTGAATGTTTATCGGTAGTTGACAAGCACTTCTGTCCCTACCTGGTGGAGCCTTAATGCATCCACTGCTTCTCTAGCAGCCCCAGCTGTGCTCTCCTCAAACAGGAAGGCCTGGGACAACAAACCTTTCATTGTAACCCCAGACAGAACCTGAGGGCTGAAACAGATCAGGATGAAAAAAAATAAATAAACGCTCTCTCTTTGAGCAGCATGAGAGCCAGCAGTCTCACACTCTGCAGCTGCTTTGCCTCACAAGGTAAGTCCTGGTTTATTAATAGATAACACAACTGAGCTCATGGAAGATTTCAAAAACGTTTGCGTTTACTTGAGTCTCTTTTATCAAGAACATCCCTCACTGAATCCCCAAATCCCCCTGCCTCTGTTTTCCAGTAGGCAGCGTGTCATGACGATGTAGTCAAAAGTCCAAAGACAACAAACGCTTACCAGATAACTGGAGACTGCTACTAATCCTTTAGTTCCCTTCTCTTCCTGGTGGATGAAGTTCCCCCCGAAAGAAAGTCATCCCCGGTCAGAAAGCAGCTCTGGGGTCTCTCTCTCTTTCCCCTCCCTCTCTCTCTCTTTGGTACTTTGTCACCCGAGTCCAGTCTGGCAGTTAGAGGTGACGGAGGGTTGAAGCCTATTATTAAAACACCTCCGTAGCTCCACCAGCAGCTTGGCCGGCTGGGGACTGAGCAGAGAGGCTGGAGACGACGACAGACCCCAGTCTAGGAACAGGAGAATACATCCACTGCAGGATGCAGTGTCTTCAGAAGCACAACCAGATTGTGAGCCAGTGAGATGAGATGGTGTTTCTCTCTGGATGGACTGGTCTGTCGCTGGCTGTCACTGGCTGAGAGCTGATCCCATCACTGCTTCATAGTTCTCAGAGGCAGTCTCTCTCTGAAGCACCCTGACTCCACTTCTCCTCTCTCTCTCTTTCTCTCTCTCGCTCTCTCTCTCTCTCTCTCTTTCTCTCTCTTTCTCTCTCTCTCTCTCTCTCTCTCTCTCTCTCTCTCTCTCTCTCTCTCTCTCTCTGTCTCTCTCTTTGGCACAAGGTCTGCCCTTTCTCCTCCCCTCGCAAAACAAGATCCTCACGCTTGAGATACAACCTCTCCACCCCCTTCTCTCTCTCTCTCACACACACACACACACACACACTCACACACACACACACACACACTCGCACACACTCACCACTGACACTCCTGGTTCACCACCTCTTTCTCTCTCTCTCTCTCTCTCTTTCTCTCTCTCTCTCTCTCTCTCTCTCTCTCTCTCTCTCACACACACACACACACACACACACACACACACACTCACACACACACACACTCACCACTGACACTCTCCTGGTTCACCACCTCTTGCAAAAGAGAGCAGTGTTGTCAACCAGGATCAGTTATCAGGCATGTGGACAAATCCACAGTATCCTGGCTCTCCTTGTTGTAAAGTTGTATTAGCTTGTTTTTGTCACGCTATGTTGCTTATTGGGAGTTAGTTATTGGGAACATGTTATTCATCCAAGTTGATGAACTTACTCTCATGTCAGTGTGTTGACAAACTTACCAAAGCTTGAAAAATAGACGATTGGTCACACAGAGAATTGGCAGTGATGGTGTTCCCCACCTGACTCATGGAGTCTGATGGAAGTTTGGTTCTCATCTGGAATGTTCTCGTGTTGTTCTCCTGTTCTGGATCAGGGCTGTGGGGGCGGAAATGTTTTTGTTCAGAGCAATCATGTTGTAATCTAATGATGTTGTGACTGAGTGCTTCTACTAGCTGTTTATTTACTGACTCAAACCTCCCTCCATCTCGAGTCGGTTGTTTACAAGGTAAAGTGTGTGCGATACTACCTTGTGGAAGTCAGTAAATCAAGTCATAAGTGAACCAAATATTTTTAGATGCCCTGCTAAATGCTCATCTATGTCAATGACGAGTGGACGGCAATTCTGTTTCAAAGCAAATTCGAATGTCAGTATAAATATTTGTGATGAAAGCGTGTCGCAAAATTCAGTGCCTGTGTACAAACACAGACTGTAACATGCAACAAGTCTGTAAGGTTTCGTAAACATGCCACTTGTCAGTGTTTTATGTTAGTCTTGTGGACCATAAAAAACACCAAGTAAAAATGCAATGTTTTACAACATACAGGATGTCAGTCTTCGCCCTGGAGCACATTACAGTTTATTAACGCACGTGTGTGTCTGTGTGTGTGTGTCTGTCTAGCAGATTTTAAAATGGATGTTGTGTTCTTACCTGGTCCGGATCAATACATGGGAAGCTGAATTATGTCTGGTGTTGATCTCTGTCTTATTTTGGAAGACCAAAAGGAACAGGATTACAATTATCCAGCCTGTGAGTCCTAAAAGCGTGCACAAGCCTCTTAGTATTGACCTGGGAGAAAAACAGACTCACTCTGTATTCTGAGAGATAAAAGGCAGATTGGATCACATTCCGGTTTTGAGCATTGAACATTTGATTGGAATCTAACACATATATATATAAAAAACATAACACATGTTTTTTGCATCATGTCTTGCTCCTTGGTTCTCTCACCAACACGTTGACAGCTGGATACATGTGATCATAGTTCTGTTTCATAGATGATAGACTTGTTGTTCATTACAGAAGGAAAACGTGAGTTTGTCCAATGAAGATACAGCTGTCTTTGTAAAACACCAGGGTGGAGGATAAAAAAAGTGAGGCCATGGTGTTTTTAGAACACTTTATTTTGTCCACTTTTCTAGGTCAAACAAAATTAGGTGGTCACATGTTAAAAAGACAATCCCTCAAAGCTATCTTTGTTTCCCACCAAAAGTAGTTAAACTTCAACACACGCTCTCCATCTGTTACCAGAGGGCTATTTGGTAGGTCTCCTTCAATGTGAGACTTCTTCTTGTCTCTCGTCTCTCTGAAACAGCACATACGCACGCTGTTTCAAAAGTGAATAAAACAGTTCCCCTGCTGGTGTTGAGACAGAATGCATTTCCCTGGGCCAGATCCAAACTTGTGGTATGGAACCAGTGATTGCTCCTCTGTCTCGTTGCTGTACTAATCCAGAACAGGTGCGGGAACAAGGTCATGTAAAAATGTCAGAGGAAAATGTTCCTACTATATTGACATAGAGACTGATCACTATGTTATAAACCAAAGATCCCCCACATGGGAACAGTCTGGTAAGTACGTCCACATCTTGATATGTTTCACAGATGCTTTGTCTGTATTGGTGAATGAAAGTGCTGGAAAAAACGTTGGTTTTGAACACCACTCATCAACAGTTTACCAGGAGAGAGAGAGACAGAGAGAGAGAGAGAGAGAGAGAGAGAGAGAGACAGAGAGACAGAGAGAGACAGAGAGAGAGAGAGAGAGAGACAGAGAGAGAGAGAGAGAAGGGGGGAAAGCCCAAGGAGAACTTCAACAGAACATAATGAATGAGGCAACTTAGAACGGATGTGGAAATGTAGCTGACTGTTTGAAACGTGTTTTCAGTGTTGCCAGCCAATGAAACTCACCTGTCTGTAAACGCGTGCTTCAGATGAAATATAACATGAAAGCGTTTCCTGGACAACTGTGAGCTGTTGTCCTCTCGTCTCGTCACCAGGGTAACATTTTCCCCAGCAAGCAGGACGCAGACGAGGTGTGTTACTGAACCACTTTTGTTTCTCCAGCTTGTTTCATGAAGTGCCAAGTGTACATCTGGCTTGTTGGGTTCCTGCATTATTATTATCATTATCCTGCATTATCATTATCATTATCATTATCCTGCATTATCATTCAGCGTCATTCAGCCCGTGTGTGTGTTTGTGTGTGTGTCTCTGTATGGAGAAGATTTGAAGGGTTTCAAGTGTTTGAGATGCAGTGTAAGAGACATCTCCATCATAGACAACCATGACTGTGAGATTCACAGAAGAAGAAAAACTGCTTAGTTCATCACCAGAATTCTGGTGCTTTTCTATATATATATATATAACAAAAAAAATTAAAATATTTTGTGGAGAGACGTTTGATGAAGAGCATGTCATTTCAGTCGACCACTGGATGTTTAGGGACTTTGCGTTGCTTCAGTTCTACTCAGCAAAGTAGAACTAAGTTCACAGACACTGCAAAGGGGAGACTAGTGCTGTAGCTAGACCTGGGACATCCCCAGGCTAGTGAGGGAAGCTGCACCATGGTTGAGAGTGTGTGATGTGTGCGACCCACAGTCGGAGTAAACACAGGTCTGAACCGGTCTGAACCGGTCTGAACCGGCCCGCCGTGTGGCCCTAGCTCAGCACACCAGTGATGGATGGTTGCCTGGTAACCTGCAGTGACCTTGTGACCCCTGGTCAGTCCCACACTGTTAGTCACTGTTTGGGATGTCTGGTTGACTGACAGATCTGTAGACCTGAGGAGGAATACGAGAGTGAAGAGAAAGCCTGGTCTCGTAAGTCATACTGTGATGTGACTGGAAGCCTTGTCTGTGATTTAGCACGTTGAGCTTATGACTGGAACCGAGGCTGGTTCCGACAGGAAGTTTTATGATTCAAGTGGAAAACATCAGTCTGGCACGGGACTTTGTCAGAATCACCCGACTGTTACGAAGCACCAAATGAGAGCCGTAAACGTGGAATGTGTGAGAATCCCGAGGAAGGGGGTTCTGATCCAGACTTTATGAGTCTGAAGCTGGGCTGAGAAGCCGTCTGTGTGGCCTGCTGTACACATTTTAGAACCAGTAAATATGAAACCATGCGGTTCGTCCATCTCCAACGCTATTTCAACTACAAACGTCGAGCTGAGGAGATCTATACACCTGGTCTCAATCTTTACACTGTACTTTGTGACGTATAGCATACCATTACTACTCTTCATACCATTGCTATTTAGGATTTTTACTCTACCCTGAAAACGCTACAGGGTTAGAATGAGCTAGATAACCCAGTGCAGCTGTCCTAGGCACTTAAACGCATTTGACAATAGATACTCTCTCTGTACCATGCCACTTAAAGTTCAGGGTTACATTGGTATGTTGTATGGAAAAGTCAGAAGGGCTTCCAAAACTGTTCCTCATGGGCTCCAGACACATATTTAACGACACTGACTCGCGTGTGTGTCACTGGAAAAGAATCCAGGAAAAGATGGTGATTAGGTAAAGCTTTCATCATGTGCCACGTGTCTGGGATCACGCTTACAGGCCGGAACAGCAAACAGAGGCAGGAACCGCGCTGATGCACCGCTTGAACACAAATACTGACCTAACAGAATGAGGTCACGAAGAGACAAATGACCTAGGCCCGTTTATCTTGATTCATCATCAAGAACTGAGGAGAGCTTCTCGAAGTACAGAGTCTGTTTGTGTCATGACCAAATGACATTAAAAGGGAACTGTAATGAATGGTTCCTCTTCCATCCAGCTCATACAGTGCTGCCACACACTCGCCAAATACTTAACAAGTTACTCCTTATGTTAACCAGTGACCCCTGCATGTCAGTTATTCTAACACGCTCATACAACATGTTTATGTGACAGCTAGCTTTATGGCAGCGTCAATAAATACCTGCTCTATTTTTCGCACCGTCGACAAACGTCTCGTTTTCGCAACGGACAAATTCTTAATTGGCTCCAACGAGGGGTGGAAAAGAATCGTTTCTGACCCAGATCTGGCTGAGGCGGTCGGGGAGTGCTCCCGAGCCAGGTGTGACAGGGAAGAACGTGAGCACAGGCCCGTTTACCTCACGCCTCGCCCCGCGCGACCCAGGAGAACAAGGTGGGTTCTGTTGCCACGTGTTTGGGTTCAGGTCTGCTGGCTTTAAGGGCCGACGTCCCAGGGACACCAGCGCAGTGGGGGCCCCCCTGCCCAGGCTCATCCTTCCCTCACGCCACCCGGGTTTGTGGAACTGCACTGTAGAAGGGGCACCTACTGGAGTAGAGTATGTGCTTTGTATAACCGTGGTGTAGTATGTGCTTAGTGCTATGCTTTGCATAGCATACTTCAGTGTATAGTGTGGTATCGAAGTACACCGTCCAGGTCACATGATCGGGAGCCCGGGTCAGGAGTGGATGGTCTCTGTCTAAGCAGAGCATCTGTATTTGTGTGTCCCTGTCAGCGAGTTTGGGTCTGTCTGTGCTTACATAACCCCTCCCCCCCCCCCCCCCCCCAGTGTCCAGATGTCCCTGAGACACCAGTGACTGATGAGGCTGTCGTCCACCGTAAGACGCACAGCAACTCTGGATGTTTGAGGAGTCTGTGGAACCTCCTCGCTCTGCAGGGGGTCCAGTGATGTCACTCGGCCCTTCAGGACCGTGAACACAGTCAGGTCAGGGTCAGGTCACAGTCAGGTAGGTGGACTGGGACCACCTTGACCTCGCTTTGAAAGCTACCGCTGTTTGGCTTGGACCATTAAAGCTCAAACAAACTGTCTGTGCTTCGCTGGACTCCTTGCTGTTCGGTAGCTGTGTGGCTGGTAGGCCTCGGTCATCTAGATGAGGAAAACAGTCTTCAACTTTAGTCTTCCTTGGAGGAAGTAATACTTGACCTTGTAGCGTGGTCTCTTAACGACATTCTCACATTGTAGGTTAGTCTCTGTTCATGAGGAGAGATCTGCATTATGCCCTGGAAACACATGCTCACTTCTCCACAGGCATTTTCCATCAACGAAATCTGTGATTCAGCCGGAGAACACGCTGGAATGATTCCAAATGTTTACAAGCTCTCAGAGTGAATGCTCTCTTATCCCTTGATGCATTCTATTGTCATTTCTTCTGCGTCTGATCCAGGTCCAACCAATCACGTCACTGCTTTGGATGGAGTGGTTTCCACTTCCTGTTCAGGCCCCGCCCCTCTGAGTTCCCACTCATCCCAGCAAGACAAAACCCCCACTATACAGCAGGCCAGTGGGCTGGAAAAAGACTAGGGGAGGAGGGGGGGCAGGTTGGTGTCTGTGGTTGGAAGGATCTGCTGACTGGAGGCCGTCTCCTGCTTACTCTGCTCTGTGGGTCTGAGAGGAACCCTGTGGTTCAGTGAGGAACCCTCCACTGTTGATGTTTCCCATGTTTTGGACCTTCAGTGCCAGGATCAGAGACCAGGGGAGAGACCAGGGAGACACCAGGGGAGACACCAGGGGAGAGACCAGGGGAGAGACCAGGGGAGACACCAGGGGAGAGACCAGGGGAGAGACCAGGGGAGAGACCAGGGGAGAGACCAGGGGAGACACCAGCGATACCTCAGAGATGGACTTTCTGTTTTCCCGCTGCGTATGAGATGATGCGATGAAAGCGGGGCGTTCCCGGATTCAGACACAGACTGGTACATTATGTCCACCACACGTTTCACCTGATGATTTCTCGAGGTTTTGATTTTGAGTTACAAATCCTCTCTTCTCATCAGGGCTTGGTTCGCCTTGGCTTCACCTGCGAGAAAGGAAGCCCCCCTTGTCTCTTTTTTTTTTACAGTCCAAGGAGAATCTGAGCTATCAGCTTCAGTACTCTGTTTCTGCTGATGATATGGACTGCTTGTATGGTATCCCAGGAGAAGCTGAAGCAAAATCTGAAATTTACAGTTTCACATTTTAAATTCAGCAAGTGGTTGAAGTGTTTAATTTCCTCCAAGTGGCTGGGTTCCGAGCAATAATTATTTCCTCTAAACGTCTTTTGACAGATGAAGCTATAAAAGTCACATGTCATAGTCGGGGACTTGACTTTAGGATGTAAAATCCTCGCAGAGAGCTCAAACGCTGCATTCATCCTGCACCCAGTATTCTAATGACACGTTTCACTGGGTTCCCCTTGCCTAACTGGCAGCTCGATTCACTCTGGAACAATGAGGCATCTGTTGATTGAATGCACAAATAGGTGGACTACTTCATAACATAAGCTGGAGCTCTGAAGCCAGCCACCAAGCCTGCTTTTCCAGGCAGGATGTCCTTAAACCTCTGGAGATATTTAAGCTGCAATTACCAAAGCATCCATTTGAAAGCATTGCTGTTGAACACATGGCCAGTGTGCTCCTTGAGTTACACACACGAACAGAACCCACAAGTTTTGTGCAACGAGCAAAGCTTTATTAAAGTTGAGCCGAATCGTTTAACAATACCCTACTCCGCTATTATTTCGTATGACGTTTCGTGGTTTTATCAAGCATTAAAATACAAATATGCATTCAGTCCTCCAGTAAATTGCTCTCCACATGCCATGTCTCCCATTAATGTCTTCACCACTTGAAAAGCTCCAGCTACCTAATGACCATCAGTTAGAACTTGAATGCATTAGAAGCCAATGTTTAGCTTTGACGAATGTGTCATCTCTTTCCGTTGGCTTTGGCAATGCCTCTTACAGTGAGCGTCTGAGCTCCAGACAGACTGACTGGCCCTCGACTGAGTGTTATTCCAGCAACTGTCTGTCTGTCTGTCTGTCTGTTCTCTCTCTCTCAACCAACATCCGCCCCCACCCCAACCCAATCTCTCTTTGCTCCAGGCACCCTGGTTCATATCCATGTGGCAGAGGCCTGTTTGTCTCACCAGCTCAGAATAGATGAGCTTAAAATACGACATCGTTCTCCACAAGACCTTTTATTCATGATAGCGGGAGTCTAACAATGCTGTCCGTGTAGACTTACACAGTATGTTACTGTGTGTGTTGAGCTATTGGTGGTGGTTCCTGGAAAACATGCCTCACCTATTGTGCTCTCAGATGAGAGGGCCTCCTGTGCTGTTAAAGCTGTTTCTCAACAGCCAGCCCCAGTCACACCTGTCCGGGGAACACCTGGTGTTATTCACCACGGAGGGCTGTGTCACAGAACCACTGTACCTCAGAGCCCCAAATTAGCTGGGTTTCTACAAAAAGACGCTTTCTGCCATGACTGTAAAGAGAAAGGGACAAACAGCGGGGTCAGATGGCTTAGCGGTTAGGGAGGCTATTAATCAGAAGGTTGTTGGTTCAATTACCAGCCATGCCAGATGACGTTGTGTCCTTGGGCAAGGCACTTCACCCTACTTGCCTCAGGGAGAATGTCCCTGTACTTACTGTAAGTCGCTCTGGATAAGAGCGTCTGCTAAATGACAATGTAAATGTAAAATGTAAACACTGACTCATCTTCTAGGAGGAGCACTGGTCAGATTCCTGATTGATAGCAGGGAAAAAGAGAGGTTGTTTGTTATATTTGTGGCCACATGCACATGCACATACACATGCACCCCGTATCTCATCCACCTTGCCATGGTAGAGTGTGCGTGGTCTATTTGAGTTGTAGAAGTCCGAATGGGAGAGGCTAAATATAAGCATGTATTACATTTCAAGCTGCGTAAACCATGGAGTCTGTAAATGTCCGTGGCTGGGCTGGTCAGTGCAGTCAGGCAGGAGGTGCCAAGGAGCGCACACTCCAGGCGTGCCCCGCTGTCTGTTGGAAAGGAACGTGATGGATGTTAGCCCCCACCACTACCCACACTGGGTCAGCTCTACTGGAGGCTGGTCTCTACTGGAGGCTGGTCTCTACTGGAGGCTGGTCTCTACTGGAGGTTGGCCTCTACTGGAGGTTGGCCTCTACTGGAGGCTGGCCTCTACTGGAGGCTGGACTCTACTGGATGGTGGCCACCAAACTCTCTCTTTTTCAGGAAGCCCAACTCCAATCCACGTTTCTAGACACTCATAAACTTTCAGATGTGTCCTAAATTGAGCCAAACATAATAATATATTTAGGAATAGTGACTTACTAAGTTACTGTTGGCCAAGACCTTTCTGGTAAAGTATGCTAGTATGTGTTTTTTACACATTGTTGTTAAAATATAAAAATGGATGGCTGACTTGTCGGATTTGATTTACTCAAACCTTCTGCCGGTATATAAAGGGGTTTCACACCTAAGTGTCAGCTTGTGGAACTGGTATGAAATGTGTCAGTAATTCTTATTTGTCTTTTCACTTTCTTTTGGCCTTCACGTCCCCTAGTACTTTAATACCCTTCTCTGCGGGGTGCCAAGCCCTGCAGGTCCAGGTCACTTCAGACCGTGAGGCCTCTCGCCAGGAGAATGTAGAGGCCAGGACAGAGACCAGGCCACCCTGGCCTGCTCCTACCCTCACACACGCCACTATTTCAGGGAGGAGGTTTGGGTTTCAGTCAAGGTCCCTGCGCTGGGCCTCCCAAGGTCGTGACCTTTCACCTCATTACACATGTTACACATCCGACAGAAGTATATATTAGTATATCCACGTTTAAGATGGTCACATTAACCTCGGCCGTCATTGTGTTGTAGAAAGAAAGAGGCTGATAAACCATGTTTTACTGCCTTGTTGATAAGGATGAAAGTGAACATGATTTAAGTATTCGTAAAAGTCAGTAGTTCAAGACCCAAGTCATGATGACTGCCTTGTCTGCCTGGTTTGTAAATCAGCTCCGTCTAAACAGTCATCAATGTGACTCCTCTCCTACATACACAGAAACAGCTGTGGTGACCAGGGACTATGAACAAGCCTGAAAGTTTGGTTTGAGATATCTGTTTACGAGTGCCTGATTAGAGACAGCGACTAGCATGGCATCTGTTTCAACGTTGGGGAGGAGCGAGGAAAGGAAGGCCAGCTGACCCCCCCCCCCCCACCTCTTCCGCATCTTCACCCTGATAGTTATTTTTTAGAATACCATAAAACATGGCCCTGTTTCCCCTGTTATATGGTTGGTGCCATGTGTCAAGGACTGTTCTGTTCTTTTCACTTTACAGACCAGGGTGAAGCTGATGGCACCCTTGGTCCGGGCGTGAGAAAGCAGTCCTTGGTCCGGCATGTTCCCCCAGGGCAAACATGGGAGTTATAACCAGCGGAGGATTGACAATTACCTGTCCAACCAGCTCGTAAATCTCAGCCCTCTGATTGGTGGATGGGTGTGGGAGTGAAGGATGAACCTAGCAGACTAGAGGCTCCTAAAGCCCCTCAGGGCTTGTCAGAGTTTCCCTTGATTACCCCACCTGGCTGGAAGTGTGGCCATCTAAACGGCAGTGAAGGTGTCTTTTTTTGTCAGACTGACATGTAGTATTGGAGTAACTCTACATGGTTAGGTTAGCCTTGGGTACTAACCTGTACATCAGTTGTACCGAAATCTGTGACCTAGCTCACTAATTTGAAAGAAAACGGAGAAAACTGTGGGGGAAATAATCGTCTCCTTCTACCCATCAGCCCCTCCTGGTAAGAGTAGGACGTGGAGCGTTGAGGGGGAATGACAAGCAAGGTGGAAGGCATCCATGTGGTTAGTGCTGCGAGGATGAAGTCAGCGTCTGAACCACATGAGACATCCTCTACGTCTGGAATCAGGCATCTTTATGCTCTGCAATAACCACAGAGAGGAGCCCTTTGTAGAAAGACGGCTTATTCCTGATCCTCTGGACCCTGGATAGACACAGCTCCGTGGTGGGGGATGGGGGGGGTTAGGGTGAAGGTCTGAGCGAGGTGGGAGGTTTGGAACCAAGCCTTTCTCAGTGGTGGAACTATGATGTCATTGGCCTCATGTTCTAGAAGCAGGCAAGCTAGTGTTATACAGGACCGTAAAAGGTAGACGTTGACCTGAAACTCTGAAAGAAAGCTCTGTTTTCTTTTAACAGGTTGGTGTCGTGTGCTATCCAGAGCAACCCGAGGATTGAGATGTGAAGTGTTTGACCGTAGAGTTTCTGCAGAATGTTCCTCCCAGCTTAGTTTGTTTTCAACATGTTTAACTCTGGGGCAGAGAGATTTAATACAAATACTAGTTTCAAATAGCTGACATTCATTGGCTGTGATGTTTGAATTCATATGGACATGCATCCCTGGCATGTAATGGTGTGTTCACATGTATGTTTTTTTAAGTAACTTGTTCAATCTTGTTTTTCTCAGCTGCCATAGTAACACAGTGACATCACAGTCCTTTACTTCTCATGACAGCTAATCACCAGTCCAGAACACATACACACCTACTAATGTGTTAGCCACAGTAAACGAGGGAATTAATATGTCATCTGGAAATATACAGCATTCATAAATGTGTCTCCACAGTCGAGCAAAGATGACAAATGACTCCATAAAAAGTAACTTTTAAATGGTTTTGAAAGTATGTATCGAGCCGCTTTTCTACGTAGCGCTCGTCATTTTAAGATGCAGGAACAGTTGTGCAGTCTGACTACATGTGATTGAGCACTTGTTCCCCACGACCTAACATGTCTACTCTCCCGTCACACATCTTTGTGTTACTTCATCCACAGCAGCAACCCAGGTGGCCCACCAACATAAAACACTTAAAGTGTTTAAAATATATATTTTAATACAACACTCTCTTTGGGGAAGATCAGTGATGGGGAGTTTAACTCAAGCCTACAGTTTACATAGTACACACACCTATCCAGTGAGCTTCCAATCCTGGAGGTGGCTTTTTTCACTACATTCAGCATAACTTGGGCTTATCAATTACATTTGCTATGGTTTGATCATGCGGTTTACAAAAAATTCCCATAGGATTCCTGCCATGTTTAGGCATTTCGACGCGCCTTGTAGCGGCGCTAACCACAACCAGGACCATCGTGAATGTGTTGACAGCATTTCTCCCGTCTCTTTTGAGAGTTCACTGTAGCGACGTATCTTCAGTAGTAATGGACTCATAGGTTGTCGTGTTCATTAGAGAGTGGAGCTGGCAGAGGAGCCGTGCCCTGCTGTCTGGGCTATATAAAGCAGCAGGTATGAACAGGCCACGGGCCATCCGCTCAGCATGCACCGAACTCAAAACAAGTCCACTTCCACTAGCACTTCGTGTTTTATAGCGTGGAACAAACCCCCAAGACTGCCCTACAGATGGTAGAATGTGTTACGGGGAATATGTAAACGAACCAGGATTTAATTGAACTAATAGAAGTGTTTTTCCCCAGAATCTCGTGCCTATTTCCTAATGATTTCCATCTTATTAGATGCTTTGGTTTGCTTCAATGAGGCAAACGATGTTGCTTTTGCTACCATGCGGTTTTAGGACTATTACAACCCAAACTGCATACTCAGCATTGTCCTAATAGGCTTCACATGTCTATGGGGTTGTTAAATGACTGTTTAGCCTAGAATCAGGGAGGAAGGTAGGATCTTGTTACAGTCAACTTAAACTGAGGGGAACTTTTGCATTAAAGGTCTCGATTCAATCTGTGTTGTCTATTTATCTATGTACTGTATAACACACCGTTTGAAAAGTTGACGGTTAATAACGAAGAAAAAATTAAATGTTGTGATTTATTGTTTCTTGTGACAATTTTGTGCATTCTAACTCTGATTCCTGTTGTCAGACCAAGACAAGTTAGGAGGATTTATATCCCAGTTAATGAGCACCAACAGGAATTAGATCAAATTCATGTCTTTGACTAAAAGACTCAAGTACATTCAGAATAGCACCTAACAGCTTTTACACAATCAAAATTACTTAAAAAATAAGAATAGAAAATACACAGAGATCACTTATTTCCACAACACCTGTTACATCTTTCCACAATATAAATATGCTCGCCATTCTTATACTAGGGGGCCACAATAGGCTAGTTCATTGTTGATACGTCAACCAAACCTATTAAGGTTAATATTCTTTTCAAGAATATTTTTTTTTTTTTTTTTACAAAACTTTACAAAACGGTATCCCCCACAATTTAAGGTTAATTTCAAATCACAGGTAAGGGGGCCCATAATATCCTGTAAAATACAAAAGGTATTGCATGTCGGTAAAGGCTGCGTTTCCACACCGGCCACTTTGCACTGTACCTCCTCCATGCAGAGGAGGTGCCCTGGCAGGGGGAGGCAGGAGGAGGGGAGCCCCAGGGGAGGATGGGGGCCATCAGGGAGGGGGGCACCAGTGACCTTTGAGGGGCCTGATCAGTTTCATGTCCATCTCAGCGGGGGGGTTGGGTGGCTCAGTAGGGGTATCTGGAGATGGAGATGTAGATGATGAAGATGCTCTGGTAGGTGATGCGGCCCTGGGCTGAGAGGGTGGTGGCCTGCACCCTGAGCCGCACCAGGCCCGGCCTGTCCAGAGAACGCAGGGTGAAGAGGATGCCTCTGCCAGCCTCGTCCCTGATGCCAAACTGCTGCCCGCCCGCCGTGCCCGCCTCCCAGCTCTGCTCCAGGAGGGCGAAGGTGGTCCTCTCCTGCAGCACCCCGGACTCGGAGAAGGCTGACAGCCTCACCACGTTGTGATTGGCCGGGATGCTGAGGGGGAGGGTCAGCAGCTTGTATTGGAGGAGGAGGGGCGGAGCTCCGGAGGCACAGTTCAGAGAGCAGGGTCTGTAGCACGTCCTGGAGGGGGAGGGGGGAGGAGGGGGAGAGAGGGGCGAGGGAGAGATGGGAGAGGGGCGAGGGAGAGAGCGTAATAAGGGGGGTGGAGAGGAGAGACAGGGAGAGCAAGAGAACGGGGAGAGACAGGGAGGTGGAAAGTGAGACGGAGAAGCGACTACTCTGTGTCACATGATCGTCCGTAACAGAGCGGGCTGTGGGTTGATGTGTGGACCCCAGACCCCTGTGGGTTGATGTGTGGACCCCAGACCCCTGTGGAGCCAGTGGGCAGCTTACCCCGGGCTGCCCCCTCTCTGGTAGGAGGCTGGGCAGGGTGTGTCCAGGCACTGGTACCCTCCAAGCGTGTTGAAGCACATCTGGCCGGCCCCACACTGGACACCTTGCACGGCGCACTCGTCTATGTCTGGAAGCAACGAGAGACAAGAGATCCACGTCTGCTCTCAGAACCGTGAACGTTGTTCTCCGTCTGTCGTGACGATGAGGTCAAAGATCAAAAGGCCTTACCTTTGCAGCTCCGTCGGTTGGGCCCAAGCTGGTAACCGTGGGGACAGAGACACAGGAAGCTTCCCACGGTGTTCTTGCACTCGTGTTGGCACGGCTTCCTCAGCGCACACTCATCCACATCTAGACTCACACCCAGGACCAGTGACATGCATCAGAAACATCAAGATCAAACATCACATACACATCAATAACACACAGGACACGCCTGTACACATGAAACCCATCCATCACATCTAGGAGGCTAATGTTGCTTAGATGTATTATTATCAATATCTATACATAACAAACATTATTATCACTAATATATAAGCACGTTTGAAATTGATGTGAATAATAAATATCTCATTCTCTCCAGCCTCTGACAGATCAATCTGCCTCCAGTCATCCTCAGGGCCCCCCGGCCCCCCGGCCCTCCTTTCTTTATCTCTGGCCACTGCCTGTCTCCCTCCCTCCTTCTATCTCTCCCTCCCTGCCTGTCTCCCTCCCTCCTTCTATCTCTCCCTCCCTCACTGCCTGTCTCCCTCCCTCCCTGCCTGTCTCCCTCCCTCCTTCTATCTCTCCCTCCCTCCCTGCCTGTCTCCCTCCCTCCTTCTATCTCTCCCTCCCTGCCTGTCTCCCTCCCTCCTTCTATCTCTACCTGCCTGTCTCCCTCCCTCCTTCTATCTCTCCCTCCCTCCCTGCCAGTCTCTTTCCTCCCCTCTCTCTGATTCACTCCCTGGCTGTCCCCCCTCGCTGTGTGTCAGAGAGGTAGTGTATAAAGTGTATGTGGTGCCAGACAGATGCACCCACCCACACACGTCCCGTCCTTGTTGCTGTACCCCACCGGGCAGCTCTGCCTGGTGATGCGTGACACGGCGTGGTGGCGTGACAGGACGGGCCGGCCCAGAGACGACACCAGCTGGGGGCGGATGCCGGTTCGAATCCGGGTGCCGTTGCTGAAGCTACGGCCCCTCTCCAGGCCGGCGCAGGATCGCCCGTCCCCCAGCAGCACCGTGCCCGGGGGGCAGAGGCACCGGAAGCTGCCCGGAACGTTCCAGCACTGGTGGGCACAGGGGCCGGGGGTTTGCTGGCACTCGTCGATGTCTGGGAGACAAACGGCAGACAGACGTGTCAGCGGAATGTTTTTGGGTGATGTCTGAAATGTGTCACTGTGTCTTCTATGGGCCAGACTGACCTCTGACCTCTAGAGTCCTTTAACTGACTACTGCTATGATGTGAGTTGCATAGTCATGCATGAGGCTTTTGACGGTATAAAATGCAGGCTGTTACTTGGCTCTTACCACTGAAATACTGCACACTACAATGATTATTTGCTGTACCTACCATATCCACTGTTTGTAAGTCGTATTGGATAAAAAGTGCTACATGAAATGTACATGTATGGTGTCTAATTCATTGTTTATCAGCAGCTTCATTGGGTGAACTTCCAGCAGGTCATGTGACAGGAAGTGAAAGATCGTTTTCTATATCTTACCCTGGCAGGGAAGCCCCACCCCCTGGGTCCGGTAACCACGGGGACACACACAGCCGTAGCCCCCCACTGTGTTCTGGCAGGTCTGGCTGTAGCGACACATGTGGCTCCCATCCGTACACTCGTCCACATCTGGATACACACACACACACACCACACACACACAGAACACACAGGGAACACACACACATACACACAGACCACATACATGGAACACACATGCACACAGAACAAACAAACACACACACACACATATAGACAGAACACACATACACAAAGAAAACACAGAACACCCACAGAAAGAAAACACACAGAACACACAAACAGAGAACACACACACACAGGGGTCAGAGGCAGGTGCCTGGGCTGAGGACCACAGAGCTGAGGAGGTATCAGAGCGTGACCAGGCTGAGTCATCTCACCCATGCAGGTCCCGTCCTCCGCTGCGGTCATCCCGCTGGGACAGCTGTCGAAGCACTGGTACCCTCCCTCTGTGTTGCGGCACTGCTGGTGGGCGGGGCACACGTTCCTGGTGCACTCGTTAACGTCTGGGGACAAACAGGAAGCAGAGCTGGACCTCAGACGGGCTCCAGGCGGCTGCACACCACGGTGGAGAGACTGAGAGGCAAGAGAGAGGCAGAGACTGACAGAGGCAGGAGAGGCGGAAAGACTGAGAGAGGCAGAGAGAACGAGAGAGGCAGGAGAGACTGAGAGGCAGAGAGACTGACAGAGGCAGGAGAGACTGAGAGAGGCAGAGACTGAGAGAGGCAGGAGAGACTGAGAGGCAGGAGAGGCAGAGAGACTGAGAGAGGCAGGAGAGACTGAGAGAGGCAGGAGAGGTAGAGAGACTGACAGAGAGGCCGACAGAGGCAGGAGAGGCAGAGAGACTGACCCAGACAGCGGTGTCCAGACAGCTGGTAACCAGGGTGACAGGAGCAGCGGTAAGACCCCAGGGTGTTGAGACACTGCTGCTGACACGGGGACAGAGAGGACTCCTGACACTCATCCACATCTGAAACACACACACACACATACACACACACATACACACACACATACACACACACACACATACACACATGTTTATTGTACACTTTCTTATACAGTCTGATCACTACAGTAGTGTCAATGCACAAGGGGCTTCTCTTTCATACATCTTGTAATGTTTCAGTGCACGACTGAGTGAACATTTGGAGCTCTACCTAAACAAGACAGCATTCTCAGAACCTCCACACAGAGACAGATCTTATACAGTGAAAGATGTTTTTTTTGATGACAGACCTTCGCAGCTTGTTCCGATGGCACTGGGTTTGAACCCTGGGCCGCACTTGGCCTGGCATCGGTAGGTGCCAACCGTGTTCACACACTGCTGGTTGTAGTGGCACATGTGGACTCCCTGGACACACTCATCAATATCTGCAGGTGGACCACAGAGGGTCAAGAGAACCAAGACTACACGTGCACACACTTCAAACATAGCTACTGTCCTTCCCACAACACCTGCGGTTAAATATGACGCATCAAACTAATTCATCTGAATGTATCTGTCCCTGTCAGACTGAATATAAATCGAGTTTTGGGGGGTTTTCCAGCCTGATAGTGGAGGTGTTCTCAGGAGGGGGGTGGAGCCTGACAGTGGAGGTGTTCTCAGGAGGAGGTGGAGCCTGACAGTGGAGGTGTTCTCAGGAGGAGGTGGAGCCTGACAGTGGAGGTGTTCTCAGGAGGAGGTGGAGCCTGACAGTGGAGGTGTTCTCAGGAGGAGGTGGAGCCTGACAGTGGAGGTGTTCTCAGGAGGAGGTGGAGCCTGACAGTGGAGGTGTTCTCAGGAGGAGGTGGAGGTTCCTCACCTTGGCAGGTGTTGGTCTCCTGGGAGATGGTGAAGCCTGAAGGACAGGCGCAGGAGAAGCCGCCCATGACGTTGTTGCAGGAGTGAGAACATGGAGACTGGAGCGCACACTCGTCCTCATCTGCACATCACAACAAGGTGGCTGAGCGGTTAGGGAATCGGGCTATTCATCAGAAGGTTGCCGGTTCGATTCCGGCTACTAAAATGACGTTGTGTCCTTGGGAAAGGCACTTCACCCTACTTGCCTCGGGGGAATGTCCCAGTACTTATTGTAAGTCGCTCTGGATAAGAGCGTCTACTAAATGACTAATAACACAGATCATCCAAAACTGTACTATTGTTATACCCCCCAAAAAATGTCCAAAACCTTTTTCTCACTAAATACACACACGGTCAATATACATCAGAATAAGAAGCGTAGGTCCCATACCAGCACAGTAAGAGGCCGTATCCAGAACGAAACCCTTCGGACAAGTCTCTCCATCGCCATCTACAGGTAGAAACAACCACGTTCAGTCAACAAGCATTCAGTCCTGCAAGTGCACTTCACTAACGTCAACTGGCTCGCGACTTCCAACCAGACCTGGTATGAGCAGCGAGGCGGTGATGTGGAAGTCCAGGCTGAGCGTGAACCTGCTGTAGGCCCCCGTCATGCTGGACACCTTGAGGAGCTGGAGGAGGGGCCCCGGGCGCTCCTCCCGGCCCCCAGGGGCCTCGTACACGATGGTGTGGTTACAGCGCAGGGTCAGGGGGCGGCCCCCTCTCTGGTGGCTCTGGGACGACCAGGAGTACAGCTGGCCGGGCCCAGTCTGCACGTAGGACTCGTCAAACTCCTGCAGCGAGAGGCGAGGGAGAGGAGCACAGAGGTATGGAGGTCAGAGGTCAGAGACAGGCCAAAAAGGTTAGAGATGTAGGTTGGACAGGTCATGAGGTTTGAGGTCACAGGTCAGAGGTGAGAGGTCAGTGTGGCCTGTAGAACAGTAACACACCTGCAGACTGAGGTGGGAGGCAGACAGAGTGGGTGGGACGTAGCCGTTGATGACGATGTCAATCAGGAGAGCTCCCTCGGAATCCACACCTCTGGCTACATGTGTTAAACGTAGAGTCTCCCCTGGTGAACACACACACACACAGTTCCAGTTTCACGTCACGTCAGGAAGACACTTCAGCAGCAGCATGTACAGAAGCAGCTCGTTCCTCTCAGGAGGCAGAGGGTGACGGCGTGCTCCTCGTCGAGCCGTGTGTCTCACCCGTCTCAAACTCCAGCTGGGACTCCTGTCTGAACAGGCCCTGTGTCAGAGCGTAGCCGTTCCTGGTGGCTCCTGTCTGCAGCACCGTGCTCCAGTAGACGGGAGCAAACACCGACACCAGCACCCGCAGCAGAGGACCTGCAACCCAGCAGCACCAACAACACAAGCTTGAGAAGGGTCCGGAAACCTCCGCCAGTTGAAGCTAGTCGTGTTCACCTCGGACACGTTCCCGTCCAGCCCTCCTCCTCCCCTACTATGAACCGTTCTGCGGTTCTTGTGTTCTTCCTCACCCAAGCTGGGAGGAATGTTGTCCAGGTGGGCCTGGAAGGAGCTGGTTCCCTCCTCCAGGTTGTTGGTGATGTTAGCTTCCAGGAAGGAGACCCCAAACTCTCTCTCGTTCACCATGCCGATGAGACTGCCCCTGGCCCTACGGGGCACCTCCCCTGGACACACACAGACCCAACACAGAGACACGGGTCAGAGAAGGGATCGCATCGTGATCGACAAAACAGTATTATTCCATAGCTCCACAGCTGTACCTGGACAGAGACCAGACTGGCACTTCCTGGAGTCCATACTTGGACCGTCACATGACCGCCCCCCATTGGCTGGCTCAGGGTTGTTGCATAGCCTGATTCGCTCCTGGATCCCTCGTCCACAGGTGCTGCTGCATGGACCCCACTCCTCCCAGCTGGAGTAACCTCCGTTTACTGACACGGAGAAAGGGAGAGAGGGAGGGAGGGAGGAGGGGAAGGAGAGAGAGACAGAGGGCAGGACAGGGAGAGGTGAGAGAGATAGGGACAGATAGAGATGAAAGGGAGAAGGAGAGGGAGAGAGGGTGTGAGAGAGCAGCCATTGTTCCGAGGGGTCCTTTTCCACATGTACTCGAATGCGTCCCGTGTTGGATAAGCGTGATCTCATGTGGTGACACTCACTCTGCACCCTGAGGGTGATGGTCCTCTCGGCCACTCCTGCCTCGCTCTCAGCCACACAATTGTACTCTCCTGCATCTCCACTCTGACAGGCAGGCAGAGAGGTCACGGTCAGGAGAGGGCATCACAGGAAAGAACCCCCACACAGACACAACGCTTAACAGAAACAGGGTCAGGCTGATGCTGGAATTTGACATTGCTAAAAGTGAATGTTTTCCCAGGGAGAGGGTTAGTGAAAAACATTGACATGTTACTCATTTAGCAGCTGCTTTCATCCAAAGCCATGTACAAACAGCAGACCTATTTCAATTATCTTGTAAAGAGAACCCATCCGCCCTTGCCCAGACAGAGGAAGTATCACATTAGAGCACTCTGGGAAGCAGAGTTGTTTTGTCTGGACTCTCAGCTGCAGGGTGAAGCTTCTTTTAGAGAGGAAACACGGTTAGAGGAAGCCTCTCTACATGAAACAGCCTCCCCCCTGCTCCTCCTCTCCAGATAATGCTGTTAGCTCCCGGGACGGAAGCCCCGCTAATCTGAGTTCAGACTGGGACAGGACGGCACAGTTACACTACACCCTGTGGGACTGAGGCTGCAGATGGACGATTACTGACTCAGAACAATCCTCTTATTTACATTTAGTCGTTTAGCAGACGCTCTTATCCAGAGCGACTTACAGTAAGTACAGGGACGTTCCCCCCCAAGGCAAGTAGGGTGAAGTGCCTTGCCCAGGGACGCAACATCATTTTTGCATGGCCGGGAATTGAACTGGCAACCTTCTGATTAATAGCCCGATTCCCTAACCGCTCAGCCATCTGACCCCCCCCCCCTCTTATCCTCCCACCACCAGCCAGCTCCACTAAAGTCTGTTCTTGGTTAATTTTTTTTTTCTCCTTTTTTCTCTATCAACCCTCATCAATGATCAATTCTCAGGAGAAGGGAGGGTGGATGGAGGATTGTGTGTGAGGCTCCAGGCTTAACCGAGGCGCTGTAGATGATCAGAGAGCCGTTCTGCAGGGTCTGGAGCCGGAGCGAGCGCAGCAGGGGCCTGCCGTCCCGGAGCCAGCGCAGGGAGGGGATGGGGCTTCCCTGGGCGGGGCAGTCCAGCAGGGCAGCTCCTCCCTGGGCCACGGTCTGGGTGGTGTGGGCTTCTCCCTTCAGCACGGGGGGCTCTGGAGACACACACACACACAGATCACACACGGATCACACACGTATCACACGCGGATAACATTCAAAGCAGCACACAATTGTGACTGATCGGTAGAAACAGGCTATTGTGACTGGTGGTTGGAAAGTGTCTGTTGTGATGTGGCATGTTTTAACCTCTGACGCGGACGAACGCGAGAGCCCGGATGGAACCCACGCGGTTCTCGGCCACACAGACGTAAGTTCCTGCCTGGCTCAGGGTCACGTTCTCTATGAGCAGAGCGCTGCGGCCAGCTTCGTCCACACTGGCTCCTGTTGCACCAGGAAACACCCAGGAAACACCACAATTACACCAGGAAATACCCAGGAAACACCACAATTACACCGGGAAACACCACAAAAACACTCAGAAACACCACAATTACACCAGGAAACACCACAATTACACCCAGAAAAACCACAATTACACCGGAAACACATCAATTACACACAGAAACACCACAATTACACACAGAAACACCACAATTACACACAGAAAACACCACAATTACACACAGAAACACCACAAGTACACTCGGAAACACCCCAATTACACTCAGAAACACCACAATTACACCAGGAAACCACAATTACACACAGAAACACCCCAATTACTCACAGAAACATCACAATTACACCAAGAATCTCGTTTGTCCTCAATGCTGACCGTGCCATACCTGAGTAAGGGCTGTTATTGGCTGTCCAGGAGATGACTGGAGTGGGCGTGCCCTGGGCGTGGCAGGACAAGGCCAGACTCTGACCTTTGTTCAGGGTCACATCCCCAGGAAGCTCTTTGAACACGGGCCTCATGTTCACAGACAGGTGTGTGTCCTGTCTGGCCGTGCCGGCCGTGTTGGTGGCCACACAGGTGAACACACCTGCGTCCCGGACCTGCAAGAACACAACCATCACAACCTCCACAGACCAAACTACAGTATACTGTAACACTAATAACAACCTGCACAGACATATGGACAGTGTAATATGCAGTCGACCGCAGAGTGGACGAGAAGTGCTTTGTGTCTGACCTCGGCCCGTTCGATGATGAGCTCTCCGGAGCGCAGGACCGTGTATTTGCCGGGCAGCTTTGGCACGGCAGTGCCGTCCTTCTCCCAGGACACCCGGGGCTCGGGGGACCCCTGAGCAGCGCACGGCAACAGTGCCTGGAAACCCTGTATGACTGACAGCTCCTGCTGACCAATGGGAATCATGGGCGGGACTGAAAGACAAGTTCAGCGTATCATGAAAGAAATGCATAGAAACAAACCGCTGAATCAACAGGCGTAACTTTAATTACATATCATTCGATCAAAATGATATTAGAGATTATATCAACAAATACATAACGGTTTGTGTTTTGCACAATGAATCCTGAATTGCTACTTTGTTCCATCAGTTATTTCATGCTACAAGTATCAATCCAAACCTCCATTCAGCCTCTCCTCTCTCATCAGCACCAGTACTCACTCAGTATGTCCAGCCTCATGTCGTGGCTGGCTCTGCCCGCCAGGTTCTTGGCAGAGCAGGTGTACAGTCCGGCGTCGCTACGCTGCGTGGCGCTAATCGTTAGCGTGCCGTTAGCGAACACGCGTAGGCGTGCCCCGTCCACCACGGGCTTGCGGTTCTTGTGCCAGGACACCACAGGAAGGGGCTGGCCGTCCGCCGCACACTCCAGGCTGGCCGCCTGGCCCAGCACGGCCGAATACTCCACCCTGGGCACGGTCAGCACCGGAGGAACTGGGGGGACGCAGACAGGACACAGGGTCATCCAGGGCGGGGAGGACCTAGGTTTGTTTCCTTAGCACACAGTGCCTCTGAGGTCCTCCATGCCCTGAAGGTGTATCCCACGTTACCTTGCAGTACCAGCAGAGTCCTCCCCACGGCTACGCCAGCCTCGCTCTGGGCCAGACACTGGTAGGAACCCGCGTCGCCCAGCGTGACCCGGGAGAACTTCAGAGCTCCGTTAGACAACAGGGCCAGTCTGTGACCTGCCGACCCCAACACCACACACCTTACAGACAGGTTCTGATAGCCTTACTGTATGCTACAGCTTGCAGACTGGATATACCTGAGGGATAATCACTCACCGGTTGCTATGGGAACGCCTTCTCGTTGCCAAGTGATGGTGGGCCGGGGCAAACCCTGGGCTTCGCAGGGGAGGACCGTTCCATGATGCAACACTACGTGCACCTCCTCCGCCATGGGCCTGATCTCAGGGGGTTCTGGAGGTCAGAGACACAAGGTCAACAAACGCCGCAAAACCAAAATGTGACCTTTGAACCCAAGACATGTCTCTACGGCGACCCGGGACTCACCGTGCACGGTGAGGGTGACGTGCTTGTGGGCCGTTCCGGCGGGGTTACGAGCGGAGCAGGTGTACCGGCCGGCGTGGCTGGGGACCGCAGCTATGATCTCCAACACTCCTGGATAGAAACACACACAGCACTGACAGCACTGCAGAAACACATACAGCACTGACAGCACTGCAGAAACACACACAGCACCGCAGAAACACACACAGCATCGCAGAAACAAACACAGCACTGCAGAAACACACACAGCACTGCAGAAACACATGGCGCTGTGTAAACATGAGTACTGTCTACCAACATTCCTCTCACGCACAGCTCTGCCACAAGCCTGCCATCCCATAACTGAGCCGGTGGTCTCACCTGTGGGCAGGACTCGGTAGCTGCCACCACGGGCACCGAGTCTGGAGCCACTCTTGGTCCAGGTGAGCATGGGCTGGGGTCGACCCTGGACCTGGCAGGGCAGCACCACGGGGGACATCTTGACGGCCGTGACGGCGGTGACGTCATCTTCTATCGTTGGAGGAACTGGAAGACCAAGAGAAAAAGAGTTGAAATCCGGTGAAAACATCTGTGTTTTGTGTTCCGAGGAGGAGTTTGTCTGGGACTTTCTCATCGAGACCGGCAAAACCAGACCTTGCAGGATGACCTCGATGACCCTGCGCTCCTCTCCCACCTCATTGGCCGCAGTGCATTCGAAGTATCCCTCGTCCTGATTGGACGGCGCCGAAAGGACCAGAGATCCAGAGGAAAGCAGCCTATAGCAACAGCAGCATAGCAACACGACACAAGTTATCGTATTGTTTCCGTCCGTCTGGTGTGGTTCCAGGGCGACAGCAGCTGTGTGGCTCTCTGTACCTGTAGGTGGAGGGCTGCTGGTCCACACTGAGGGGAGTGCCGTTTCTCTTCCAGGAGACGGTGGGAGGAGGGATCCCTGTGGTCTCACAGCTCAGCACGGCTCTCAGGCCTGTTGTCACGGTGACGTTGAAGGGCCCAGGACTGATGGAGGGCCCCACTGCAGAGGGAAACACAGACCGGTCAACACAGCTAACAGACATGCTGCATCCAGCACCAGCGCAGGTTTTGTCCTTCCAAACTGAAGGGTGGTGAGTGCTCTTTAGTGGAAATGAGAGAAAACGGCTTCAAAGTGTTTACTTTTGTTGTTTTGTTACAGCTGATCAATGAGCCTTTTTTTTCTCAACCATTTCAACCACGTCAAAGCAAAGCAAAAACTACAGTGAGTCCGTTTCAACCAGATGGCCGGTTCATGCCGTCTTGCTTGGAAGGGCAGTCAGAACAGCCAAGTGAGAGGGTGTTTACCGAACACACGCAGGTCTGTTCCACGGTGGTCAGAACCAGCCTGGTTATACGCCGTGCAGTAGTACCGGCCCGCGTCTCCCAACCGGACCTCACCGATACGCAGGGAGCCCTCCGACAACTGGGAGTACCTGCAACACACACACACACGCATGAATGCATGTACACACACATACAAACACACACCCATACACACACCTTTGTTTACCTGTTGTTGTTAGGGGCCAGTGGGAGACCATCTTTCCTCCAGGTGACCGTCACCGAGGTTCCTGCCTCTACCTGGCAGGGCAGCAGGGCGTCCTGGCCGCTGTGGGCCGTCACCACGGAGCTGCTGTCCCTGATCACTGGAGCCACTGGAGGGACCAGACTTTAGCTCTTTATTACCACTCACATTCTACGGTACAGATGTCAGAGAAGTCAATCACCGGACGAGATCTTTATGAGATTGTTATTTACATTCTATGTTACAGATGTTTTGAGTTGACGTTCCAAATCACACCAGACGAGATATATTTGTATAATTATATGTGAGTATTTGATCAAATGATGCTATGATGTATGAAGAAGATGTGGTCGTCGTGGTAACTCACAGAGGACCTCGACGGTGAAGAACAGGCTGGTGCTTCCTGCCATGTTGGTGACCACACAGCTGTACTGACCGCTGTCCTGGGAACGCATGTCCTGGACCTCCAGGTACTGACCGCCCGCCAGCCGCTGCACACGACCCCCCAGCTGGAGGGAGGGAGGGAGGGAGGGAGGGGGGGAGGGAGGGGGGGAGGGAGGGAGGGGGGGAGGGAGGGAGGGGGGGAGGGAGGGAGCGAGGGAGGGAGGAAGGGAAAGAGAGATAAACAAGAGAGAGGACGACAGAGAAAGAACTTGGACCTAGGGAGTCAGATGGCTGAGCGGTGAGGGAGTCGGGCTAGTAATCAGAAGGTTGCCGGATCGATTCCCCGCTCTGCCAAATGACGTTGTGTCCTTGGGCAAGGCACTTCACCCTACTTACCTCTGGGGGAATGTCCCTGTACTTACTGTAAATCGCTCTGGATAAGAGCGTCTGCTAAATGACTAAATCTAATCTAAATCTAATCTAGATAGTCAGGGCTACTCTGTCCTCCCTCATGTCCTCCTTCTTCTCACCTGCAGTTTGACGTCATCCTTGTACCACTCGATCTCCGGAGGGGGGTCGCTGTCAGACTGGCACTCCAGCGTCAGGTGGCCCTTGGCTGGGACCGACACGGTCCTCACGTCACTGGAGCCCAGGAGAGTCGGGGGGGCTGGGACAGGGAGACACAAACAGGCGAGCTTTAACAAGCTGCTGCTGTAACGTGGGTGAACCAAGAGAGGACGGATCCTGTTTATCACCTTGGACTCGGACCCAGTAGTTTCTCCCGTCCTCTCCTGCAGGACTGGTGGCCAGACAGGTGTATAGACCTGCGTCCTCCACCTAGCAACACACACAGACAGAGCGTTCACCTGGGGGACGGCTCAAGCTCAGCAGTACAGCGTGACTACAAGGGTGACTACATTACTGTCTTAGGACACAACCAGACGTCTGCTACAGCCAGAGTGGCGTCGCTTCCGGACCCTGTACCTTCACGCTGCTTATCCTGAGGAAGTGCCCCTCCTCCTGCACTATCCCCACGCCCTCCAGGGGGCGCCCATCCTTCAGCCAGCTCAGCGTGGGAGGGGGGACGCCCTCCGCGGAGCACTCCAGCTCCAGGGTGTTGTCCACCGCTACGGTCATCTCCTCAGAGGACGAGGCCAACACAGAGATCTTCGGAGGCTCTGTGTTCAGACCATAACACGGTTACGTCTTCGGTGTCAACGTAAAAAATGGCCTCAAAATGCAGTGTGTGTGTGTATGAATGTGTGTGTGTGTGTACCTAGCACGGTGAGGTTGAAGCTCTTGGTACTGCTGCCGGCCTGGTTGCTGGCCACGCAGCTGTAGATGCCGGCATCCCCGGGCGCCACGCTGGCCAGCTGCAGCCTGGTCTCCTGGCCGTCCAGCAGCAGGTTCCTCTGCAGCGCCAGCGGCCCGCCGTCCTTCAGCCACGCCAGTGAGGGCGGGGGCACGCCCCGCGCCTCGCACGTCAGCGTCACCAGCGAGCCCTGCACCACCGTCACCGGCTCCACCGGCTCCACGCGGTCCACGCCCGGGGGCACTGAGGGACGGGACGGAGGGAGACACTTCAGGACAGGGTTGTGGGGGAGGAGGTGTGGGGCGGAGAGGTGGACGAAGCAGAGAGAGGTGGACAGAGGTGGACGAAGGAGAGAGAGGTGGAGAGAGGTGGACGAAGGAGAGAGAGGTGGAGAGAGGTGGACGAAGGAGAGAGAGGTGGACGAAGGAGAGAGAGGTGGACGAAGGAGAGAGAGGTGGAGAGAGGTGGACGAAGGAGAGAGAGGTGGAGAGAGGTGGACGAAGGAGAGAGAGGTGGAGAGGGGAAGGAGAGACATGTGGAGAGAAGAGTAAGGTGGAGCAGGAGAGGTGGAGAGAGGAGGAGGAAGAAGAGAGGTGGAGAGAGGAGAGAGGTGGAGGAAGAAGACAGAGGTGAAGGCACCTTGGACCTGGACGTCGTAGCTGAGCTCAGCCAGACCAGCACGACTTCGAGCCACACACGTGTAGACCCCAGAGTCTGACAGCTGCACTGGAGAAATCCTGGACACACACACACATAATCAACACACTTTTGGGTGTGTAGCCCAAAACACCATCATCATGTCAGACGACACGTCTAAATGTAGCGCCAGACAACACGTTGGTGAGTGGGACCTGAGCAGAGCGTCGGAGGACAGCAGCCGTGTGCGAGGCGAGAGGAGCAGGGGCCGGCCGTTCTTCAGCCAGCTGATCTGGGGCGGGGGGTGACCTGCAGCCTGGCACTCCAGGGTCACCACGCTGTCCTGGGGGGTCACGACCTCCCTCGGGATGCTCGTCTCCCCGGAGATAGAGGGAGGCACTGTGGGGGGGGGGGGGGGGGTGAAGACAGTCATCACCCACCCCCGTACAGAAGATAAACAGAGAGGTTCAAGCTGTGGTGGTTGATGGAGGACTGACCCAGGACCAGCAGGGTGTAGATCTTGCTCTCCTGTCCAGCAGGGCTGACGGCCAGGCAGGTGTACGTCCCTGAGTCCTCCCTCCGCACGGCCAGGAGGGTCAAGGTGCTGCCGTCAGGGCTCGTGCTGCACCACAGAACACACACACACATCAACCCTGACCCCCTCTCACACACACACACACACACACACACACATCAACCCTGACCCCCTCTCACACACACATCAACCCTGACCCCCTCTCACACACACATCAACCCTGACCCCCTTTACACAGCTTAGTGGAGTCCGGTGAGGATGTGGGCGGGGGGACCTACTCGATGTGCTGGGTGTCGGAGCTCTCCAGGGGGCGCCCGTTCTTCAGCCAGCTGAGCTGGGGAGGGGGGGTCCCCGTCACCCGGCAGTCCAGGATCAGCTGCTCGCCCACGGGGGTGCTCAGGTCCGACGGCTGGCTGGACTCCAGGATGGTGGGTGACACTGGAGAAGCAAAAATAATAATAACGTAACATAACCAATGCTAAATGGGGGACTTCAGTAGCGTCTGAAGCTAGGAAATGACCTTGCACTGTCAAGGTGTAGTCCCTGAAGCTAGGTAATGACCTTGCACTGTTAAAGCATAGTCCTTCTGCGTGCGTCCCTTGCTGTTCTGGGCCACACAGGTGTACCTGCCGGCGTGATCCAGGGAGAGAGGCCCCAGCTCCAGTCTGCTCCCTCGCACGGCCCACTGCCACTGGAGACTGCTCTCTGGATGACACACATGTACACACACACACACATGGAAGATTCAAGCTTGCACATGTAGGTCTTCACCATGTATTACTGTATGTGCACGTGTCACGACCCAGCCGTGCTGAAGAACAGGCTGTGGTCACGTGACCTCACCGATGGGGGAGCCGTCCTTGAGCCAGGTGACGCTGGGGGGAGGAAGCCCCGAGGCCTCGCAGAGCAGGCTGACGTGAGAGCCCAGGGACTGGGTGAGGCTCTCCTGTGGGGGCCCCTCCAGGACCGGAGGAACTGGGGACGCAGCCAAGAAGAGGGACACCTTGAGAATGTTTTGCCCCACCTGGAGCTGTGGACATGTGTCACGTCTACAGGGTTAGACTGACTCACCATGCACGCTCAGTCTGAAGGTCCTGTCCACCTGGCCCGCCATGTTGGACACCTTGCATGTGTAGACTCCTCCATCAGCCACCTAGAGACATCCAGTCATCGCACCTGTGCTTGTCTGTCTGTGTGTGTGTGTGTGTGTGTGTGTAGGTAGGTGTGTGTGTACCTGAACTCCTAAGATCTCCAGCCGGTGAGGGTCCATCTTCAGCCCGTTGCTGGGCGCCAGCTGGAGTCCGTTCCTGTACCATGTGACCTCAGGCTCTGGGATGCCCCGGGCCTCACAGCCCAGAGTCACCGAGGAGCCCACCTGCGGGGTCATGACCTCTGACTCAGAGGCTGGGCGGGGCTTCAGCGTAGGCAGCACTGTGACAACACAACGGAGAGGGGAGAGTGAATCAACTCAGCTCACTGTCAGCTCCAGCAGCAGCAGTGTCCAGCTGTGTCCAGCAGGGGTCTCACCGTAGACAGTGAGCAGGATGCTCTTCTGGTCCTGCCCAGCAGGGTTGGTGGCGGTGCAGACGTACTGGCCCGCGTCCTCCAGTCTGGCCCTGGGCAGCTGCAGCATCTGGCCCCCTGCAGACACACATGGAGGAGGTGTACGTTCCAACACCTCACCACACAGGGCATTAAGCCAGATCCAGATAGGGTGGGTCAGGATGTGTGTGTGCCATGGTTAGAGTGTGTGTGTGTGTGTGTTTATGGTCAGGGTTGGGGGTGGTCTGGCGGTGTGTGTTGCTGTGTGGGCTCTGACCTGGTAGGATGTGTATGCCGGAGCTGAACTGGAGCAGCTGTCCGTCCCTGGTCCAGGTCATCTCAGGGGGAGGGTAGGCCTGGACGTCACACAGGAGGGACACCATGTGACCCTCGACCACGCCCACATCCTCCTCCCTCTGGCCCTGCACCCTGGGAGGAACTGCACACCACAACATGGCCTCTTCATCACTCACGTCTGCATTCACGCTTACATCCAATCCAAAACGGCTCACAATACGAATGCTAGTCCAGAGGAGGTCAAGTAACTAAAATAATGCGTCCCTAATCTGAAAAGGCCTCTACAAGAACAGGTTATATGACACGATGCTCCACGAGGAGTCATCTCTCCTACATTTAGTCATTTAGCAGACGCTCTTATCCAGAGCGACTTACAGTAAGTACAGGGGACATTCCCCCGAGGCAAGTAGGCCTTGCCCAAGGGCACAACGTCACTTGGCTCAGCCGTGAATTGAACTGGCGACCTTCAGATTACTAGCCCAATTCCCTAACCCCTCGGCCACCTGACTCCTCCTGCACTAGAGGGCGGGGGGGGAGGGTGGGTAGGAGGCTCATGAGGAGAGGAAGGGCTGGGTCTCACCTTGCACAGTGAGGCTGAAGAGCTTCTCCATGGTGCCCACCTTGTTCTCAGCCACGCACACGTAGCCTGCCATGTCTGCCACCTGCACGCTGATGATCTGACAAGACACACAGCACCTCAACACCACCGTACGCACACCGGCTCATTCACACTAGGATATACACACTAGGACATACACACTAGGACATATACACTGGTTGGTTTCTAGGGGTGGTGGGGGGGAAAATCGATTCACATTTGAATTGCAATTCAGTCTGCTAGCCATTCAGATCGATTCACAGATGTATGTGAATGGATTTTTTGTCGCGATGTACCCAAACCTTCCGAGGCCTATTGGTTTCCTAACCTGCAGCAGTGTGCCGTCCTGGCTGAGGAGGTGGTGTGTGTCTGAGCGTACGGGCTGGCCGTCCCTGAGCCAGGACACGGCAGGCTCCGGGTGGCCCGTCACCTCACAGAGCAGAGACACCGTGGTGTTCACCACCGCCCCCACCTCCTCCATGAAGGAGTCCAGACCCCCGGTGATCACGGGGGGAACTAGTCAAAAACACAAAGAAACTAGAGGTGAGGATGATCGTCTCGCTTTGAATACAAGCGTACACTAGATGAAGAAAAATGTCAATGGATGCAAATGTTTTGCTGTTCCTACCCAGCACCTCCAGGTCAAAGGTCATGCGGTCTTCTCCTGCCTCGTTGACTGCCTGACAGGTGTACTTTCCAGAATCTTCCTTCTGCACCCGGGAGATCTGCAGCACCTGTCCACCTGAGGTCCCCCCACACACACACACACACACCACAAGGTACACCCCCCCACCAGTGAGCATCCGTGTCAAGCAGCCATGTCGTAATACACCAAGGCAGAATGTGATTGGGCTAGCAAACAGGAAGGAGTTCCTTTAACCTGGAAGTAGTACAACTCCGTCGGCGGAGGTGAGCTTGCGGCCCTCCCTGTACCAGCTAAGGCGGGGCGGGGGGATGGCGTTGCTCTCGCACGACAGGCTGACAGGATGACCCAGAACCACCTCTGTCTTCTTCGTCATCCCCTCCTCCGTGTCTTCCTCCTCCTCCTCCTCCTCTCCCAGACCCCAGGCTGCAGAGCCCGGGGTCACCCTCTGAAAGATGGGAGGGACTGGAGAGAGGACCATGTGTCAATAACACAAACATAGACACAGACAGGGACATGTTGTATGGAATTACAACCACAGACAAACACAGACATACGTGTCTCTAAACAGCCCTGAAGGACACACACACACCCTGAAGCGCACACACACACACCTTGAAGCACAGCACACACACACCCTAAAGCACACTCACACACCTTGAAGCACACACACACACCCTAAAGCACACACACACACCTTGAAGCACAAACACACACCTTGAAGCACACACACACACCTTGAAGCACACACACACCCTGAAGCACACACACACCCTGAATGGTGACATGGAAGTCCCTCTTGTCTTCTCCGGCTGTGTTGGATACAACACAGGTGTACTGGCCCTCGTGGGACAGCATGGCAGAGCTGATGTGGAGAAGGTGACCGTCGCCATGGATACCGGCATGGGAGCTTCCTCTCAGCAACTAGGAAACAGAACACCAACAGCCCTCACTGATGACTCATCTCAACGGCATTCAGTGAGTGCACAGGGAGGACTTGGAGAGACGGACCCTCACCTGTCCGTCTTTGAACCACTGAGTGGAGGGCTCGGGGAAGCCTTTGGACAGGCAGGACAGGGTTAATGTTCCGTTGATCTTCACTTTCTCCTCTCTGGCACCGAAGCTGAGCAACGTCGATTCCCCTGCCTCGATCTGGGGAGGGACTGAACCAAACAGCAGACAGAAATAAGAACATGAAGAAACTAATTAAACACTTACTGCCTACTGTTTTCTTGTTAATCCCATGCTTCTACAATGAGGTCTAACACAGCCTCAGTGCTTTCTCAATGAGGACTAACACAGCCTCAGTGTGCTTCTACAATGAGGTCTAACACAGCCTCAGTGTGCTTCTACAATGAGGTCTAACACAGCCTCAGTGTGCTTCTACAATGAGGTCTAACACAGCCTCAGTGTGCTTCTACAATGAAGTCTAACACAGCCTCAGTGTGCTTCTACAATGAAGTCTAACACAGCCTCAGTGTGCTTCTACAATGAGGTCTAACACAGCCTCAGTGCTTCTACAATGAGGTCTAACACAGCCTCAGTGCTTCTACAATGAGGACTAACACAGCCTCAGTGTGCTTCTACAATGAGGTCTAACACAGCCTCAGTGTGCTTCTATAATGAGGTCTAACACAGCCTCAGTGTGCTTCTACAATGAGGTCTAACACAGCCTCAGTGTGCTTCTACAATGAGGTCTAACACAGCCTCAGTGTGCTTCTACAATGAGGTTCAACAGCATCAAAGGCCTTCTGTCTCACCCAGGACAGTGACTGTGTAGTGTTTGTGGGCGGAGCCGGCAGGGTTGGAGGCGCGGCAGGTGTACAGGCCAGCACTGTCGCCCCGCGCCGCCCCCAGCCTCAGGTCCCGCCCCCCCTGCGTGTAGGTGAGCTGGGCGCTGGACACGATGGGTTGGCTGTCCTTTAGCCAGGTGATGCTGGGCGCAGGTGAGCCCTCCGCCTCACAGGAGAGCACCGTCGGGAACCCCAGCACCACAGACACCTCAGAGGAGTCACTGCTACCCTGGATGGAGGGGGGGGCTGGAGGGAGGGAGGGAGGGAGGGGAAAGAGATTTAAGAAGACATCGTAGAGGTACAGATAAGGCTGCATGACAGTATTACTGAACAGAAACGCAACGAGGTGTTTACCTTGTACACTGAGTCTGAACTGGCGTTGTTGAGTTCCTGCGTTGTTGCTGGCCAGACACTGGTACAGGCCCTGGTCTCTCTGTCTGACGGAGCGAACCTTCAGCACCTGGCCCTGCTCCAGGAAGTCCACATGGGGGTCTCCATCCCTCGACAGCACTCTGGAGGGAGGGAGGGAGGGAGCATGAGCATAACTGTCCTTCATGGCAGACCAAGAAGAATGTTTTAAAATATGCTGACTCAGTCTCACAGCAGTTTAACCAGCCTGTATTAACAGATGACTCACTCTCCATCGCGGCTCCACTCCACTCTGGGGGCTGGACGCCCGCTGACCCGACACTGGAACTCGACTTCCTGCCCCAACACCACCAACACTTCCTGTAGCCTCATGGTACCAGAGATCACTGGTGGAGCTGTTACACACACACACAAACACACACCAAAAGTCAAAAAGACAAATGCATCATCCAATGTATATAACTTGCCCTGCATGTGACCCCAAACCTAGGATCAAAGTGTCATCAGGACTCACCTTCCACCAGTATGCTGTAGTTCCTCCGCGCCTCTCCAGCGCTGTTGTGTGCTGCGCAGGAGAACTGACCAGCATGCTCTGCCTGGACCCTGTAGATCCTCAGCAGTCTGTTCCCATTCTGCAGGTACACTCCAGAGAACTCAGCCACCTGCACACAGCCAGAACCAGGGAGTCAATGGATCAGGGACTGTAATTGGCCAAGCAGCCACTAGGTGTCACCCTGTTATAGGATACGATTGAGTCCCGGAGGTGTGTCTGGATGGACGGCTGAACGCTGGAAGGCATCATGTTTGTAACCCTTTGTGTGTGCTTGAGCAGGTGACTTACAGGACGGCCATCTTTGCTCCAGCTGATGGAGGGGGAGGGGATGCCGAAGGCGTCGCAGCCCAGGGTCAGGGGCTGTTTCAGGGTGACGGTCAGGTTCAAGGCCTGTCCATCATCCTGGATCTCTGGAGGAACTGGACGGAAGCAGAAGAGACGCTAATTCCATCAGTGTATTTTCTACTAGATAAATACTGTATACTGTTAACAAAACTATTGTTTAAATTGCTTCATTTTATATATAGTTTTCTGTAAGTCTAACTTGTCTGCACTGTTGGGGAAGCCTGTAAATTTTGTGCACGAGACAAACTTCCTTGTGGTCACTGATATATAGCTGACAGTATGTCATGTGCAGTCACAACAGGCTGGGAACCCTGGTAACCGTCCCCTTAGAGAACAAACCCCTGTTTGAGTTCAGGCCTCAGAGATGTGATTGATTAATGACGTCTCACCAATCACTTTCAGCCTCGTCTTCCTCTCAGCAGATCCTGCCTCGTTAGTGGCCACGCACTTGTAGTCTCCGCTGTGACTGGCCGACGCCGAGCCAATGAGAAGAGAGCTGTCCGCCGTCACGGACAGCTCTGATTGGTCGGCGTGTATCTCCAAGCCGTTCCGGAACCAGCGCACCTTGGCTGGAGGAGAACCTGTGGGGGGTGGGAGGGGGGGGTGGGAGGGGGGGGGTGGGGGTGGAGAGGAAGGACAGGGAGCTGGGTGAACACACCTGAAGGCTTCAAACGACCTTGGGTCGACCGAGATCAAACACACTGCAGTCGCTCTGCCTCTCTCCAGGAGGACTGACCGGGCAAGGAGCCCAGGCTGAAAGATGCCAGCTCTACATTTATCTGCTGGACAGCGGGGGCAGTAGAGAAGCCTTGCCAAAATAGTTCCTCAGAGTCCTCTCTATGCCTGAGCTAGGACAACACAATGTCCTGAAACACCCCACCTACGACAAACACACGTCATCGTACGACGTCTGACTTAAAGTGGTAACGATGTATGACAGGGATAATGGGTCAGGGATTAGGCAGCGAGAGCAGGAGTTGGTCGAGGCTGTGGTTCAAAGCATTTGGTGTGTTCTCTCTGGCTTCTAAAACA
This sequence comes from Hypomesus transpacificus, assembly GCF_021917145.1. NCBI lineage: Eukaryota > Metazoa > Chordata > Actinopteri > Osmeriformes > Osmeridae > Hypomesus > Hypomesus transpacificus. Next base: position 36,837 of record NW_025813748.1, on the reverse strand, counting down.
GGTGTGTTTGTAGCTTTACTCAGGAAGGCAGGGGGGGGGGGGGGGGGGCAGGGAAACCTGGGGGGGCTGGAAGGGGAGGAGGTCTGTGAGGACTAGGGGGCGCTCCCCCCCCCCCCCCACACTATGGTCCTGGTCTCTCTCTGGTCCACCAGAGACAGGTTGAGACACAGCCTGGCCAAGAAATACAGAGAAGCTTAGGAGGAGCTTAACCAATGTCATAACGCATCCAAAACGACACCGAGAGACCAGAGGCACTGTTGTCAGCCACTCCTACGCAGAGCACATGTTTACAGTTTGAGAGCTCTGACTCAAATTTATGACATCACTGCTGGGAGGAAATGCAGGCAGATGTTCTGTTTTAGATGTTAAATTATATCATTAAAGTCTTTGAGTCTATTTAGATTTCACCAAGCATAGCTTCACCTCTGCCATGAACATAAACATATCTACATATACAATTATAACATAGTTATAGTGATGTTGTTATAATTACAGTAATTAGTTATAGTTTTGTAGTTGGTGGACATCATTCTCCTTATGGATTTGTAGGTATAGCATGTCTGTCTGTCTGGGGTAAAGAAAGGACATAGGGCGCCTGTCTGCCTGTCTGTCTGCCTGCCTGCCTGCCTGCCTGCCTGCCTGCCTGTCTGCCTGTCTGTCTGTCTGTCTGTCTGCCTGTCGGTCTGTTTGTCTGTCTGTCTGCCTGTTTGGGGTATAGGAGGACATAAGGAGCCTGTATGCCTGCCTGTCTGCCTGCCTGCCTGCCTGCCTGCCTGTCTGTTTGTCTGTCTGTCTGTCTGCCTGTTTGGGGTACAGGAGGACATAAGGAGCCTGTATGCCTGCCTGTCTGCCTGCCTGCCTGCCTGCCTGCCTGCCTGTCTGTCTGTCTGTCTGTCTGCCTGTTTGGGGTACAGGAGGACATAAGGAGCCTGTATGCCTGCCTGCCTGCCTGCCTGCCTGCCTGCCTGCCTGCCTGCCTGCCTGCCTGCCTGCCTGCCTGCCTGCCTGCCTGCCTGCCTGTCTGTTTGTCTGTCTGTCTGTCTGTCTGTCTGTCTGTCTGTCTGTCTGTCTGTCTGTCTGTCTGTCTGCCTGTTTGGGGTACAGGAGGACATAAGGAGCCTGTATGCCTGCCTGTCTGTCTGTTTGGGCTACAGGAGGACTGGAGTAACCTGTCTTCCTCTCTCCCTCCTCCTCTTCTGCAGACATCTCTGTACGTTAGTCCAGCCTGTAATTAGGATTCCTCTCCCTGTTGGCCCACTGCAGAGGAAAACAGATGTGGGCCGGCGAGGAGAGGGGGGCGGGCAAGCATGCTTCCAGCTGCTGCTTCATGTAGTGCACCCTCTCCTCACCTTCCCAAATATGTCCCCGTTACCATGGCGAGGCCCCCACACAAACAACAGCTATTTACTCGCCCTGTCGGGAGGGGGTGAGGGAGGGCGCTAAAACACATGAATGAATGCACGGCACAGATGTAAATAAACACACGCTCGTTCCCCGGGGCCAAGTCTTCTGATGAAGCCGGCCTCCCCCCTAACTGTGGTGACTTCTACCTCGTCCTCGCCGACACGCTACAGCAGCAACCCTGGAAGAAACCACCCCGTCGGTCTGACGGGGGGGGGGGGGGGGGGGGGGGGTCGCGGCACACTGTTGTTCCACAGCTTTGACCACTACAAGCGATGTGGCAAGAGAGGGGCTGAAGGTACGGAACAGTGTGCTGGGAAACGGCCTCCAGTGACTCATCCCTATCGGGGTCGTACCTTGAGCAGGGCAGGGGATGAGCACCGGGCTGTTAGCCACTATCTCCATGACGACGTCTCCAGCCTCGGCGAAGGACGGAGCCTCTGTGGAGAGATGAGGAAACAGGAAGTGGTTAGATCTGGGGAAACAGGAAGTGGTTAGATCTGGGGAAACAGGAAGTGGTTGGATCTGGGGAAACAGGAAGTGGTTGGATCTGGGGAAACAGGAAGTGGTTAGATCTGAGGAAACAGGAAGTGGTTAGATCTGAGGAAACAGGAAGTGGTTAGATCGGGAAGGGTCACTAACATCATTAGACACAGGGCTAGCTTTGTCTTATGGCAGGGGTCATACCAGTCCAGCTCCAACTTAGGGAGTAACGATCATCCTAACGACATGTCTAAATCTTCTAAGCGCGTAACGGCCTGACTCCAGTCTAGTTTAGCCTTAGGCAGAGCGTTAGTGAAAGGGTTAATCTGAGAGGTGAGACGAACACTGTTCTTTCTGCCCTGACATGATGAGTCATGTGTCCTCTGACCTCTGCTCCCTCATTAACCCTGCATCCCGGATTCCTCTGGGACCATCCTCACCCAGCCCTGACCTTCAAGGTCAAAGGGCAGCTCGGTCAACTGATCAGCTAATACAGAGGTCAGTCTGTCATGGTCCTCGATCCTCTCTAACCATGCTGGTTCTGCCTCCAGAAAACACATCCTCAGAAGATCCCAGAGCTTCCTGGGTTGAGCTCTCCCTGTCAGCTCTGGTCGTCAGCCAGGGGAATCTGGACTTTGAGCTCATGACTAAAACCTTGTATTTCCTACTGTGATGAGCCAGCGACACTGCAAACCCATTTCAACATCATCACACTGACAGAACCTCCCAAAAAACGAGTTTGTTTTTAGTCTGACATGGTGTGCACGTGTGCAGCAGTATGTGGGGAGTACTGATGCTGGTGACGAAGTGATCTGGTGCAGGTACAGTGTCTGATGTGATGGTTGGTGCAGGTACAGTATCTGATGTGATGGTTGGTGCAGGTACAGTATCTGATGTGATGGTTGGTGCAGGTACAGTGTCTGATGTGATGGTTGGTGCAGCTACGGTGTCTGATGTGATGGTTGGTGCAGCTACAGTGTCTGATGTGATGGTTGGTGCAGCTACGGTGTCTGATGTAATGGTTGGTGCAGGTACAGTGTCTGATGATGGTTGGTTCTGTGGACTCACCCAGCACCTCCAGCTGTATCAGCAGGGTGTCCTGCCCCGCGCTGTTCTCTGCCACACAGCTGTAGCTGCCCCGGTCTGCCAGGCTGGCCCTCTGGATCCTGAGAGCCGCCACGTCCCTGGTCTCCAGCAGGCGCCCGTCGTGGAACCAGCTGACCTGCGGCCGGGGTTCCCCCTGGACCACGCACGGCAGGGTCACCGTCTGGCCAATCAGAGCCTTCAGCACCGACGGCCCGGCCTGGATCTTGGGCTTGGCTGAGGGGAAAAAAACACGATGCATCTAATCAGGGACGCAGGTTTTTATTTCAAATGTGGGTTGGAAAGCTTTTTGTTTCTTTTTTTTTTTTTTAAGGTTGCGGACATTAAATATACTTTTCTTAATAAGAAGAGGGGAGGACATCTGTTATTTTCATCCCCCAAAAAGTACCTACACCCCTGAATATACCAGGCCTGCCTCTGCTAATGGAACATAATGTAATGTGAATGTTGACATGTTCAGCCTCAGACTTGGCGAAACCTGAATGAGGCCTGGAGAGGAGGGGTACCTTGGATGTTTAAGTCGTAGCTCAGGGACACGTTCCCCGCTGGATTAGCCGCTGAGCAGGTGTAGCGTTTGCTGTCACTCAAACGCACGTCGGAGATCTTCAGAGAGCCAGAAGGAAGCACACTGAACCTGGGGAGGGGTCAGAGGTCAGGGGTCAGAAAAACATTGTTACGATCTACAAGCTTGTATATGTGTTAGTGTGAGCCCAAACTAACAGGTGCGTTTAGACAGGCTTGTGTGTGTGTGTGTGCGTGTGCATGTGTGTGTGCAAGTACCTTGGTGTTGTACTTGTGTCCATGCATTCATAATTAGGCATGTCAGTAATGGGAACTGAAAATCCATCATAACATGATAGCAAAAACCTGCTTCAGAAGCTGTCCAGCCTCATGAACAGATACAACCACTATCTAAACACAGGCGTGGATTAATCTAAGATAAGTGTGTCTCCTAAGCAACTAACTTATAACAATAACACGTGTTAAGTGGAAAGGCCTGGAAACATAAAGACTGTATTTCAACACGGCACATGGAGCCTCTAACCTCCCTCTGCCCTCTGCCCCAGCCCCTAACACCAGCAGCCTCTAACCTCCCTCTGCCCTCTGCCCCAGCCCCTAACACCAGCAGCCTCTAACCTCCCTCTGCCCTCTCCCCCAGCCCCTAACACCAGCAGCCTCTAACCTCCCTCTGCCCTCTGCCCCAGCCCCTAACACCAGCAGCCTCTAACCTCCCTCTGCCCTCTCCCCCATCCCCTAACACCAGCAGCCTCTAACCTCCCTCTGCCCTCTGCCCCAGCCCCTAACACCAGCAGCATGTCAGGGCCTGGTCTGACCACAGCCAGCCCCTAGCACCAATAGCATGTCAGGGCCTGGTCAGAGCAGAACCCTCACAGGGGACCACAGCCAGCCCCATCCAACCAGCCCCCGGCCCCATCCATCCAGCCCCATCCAACCAGCCCCATCCATCCAGCCCCATCCATCCAACCAGCCCCATCCATCCAGCCCCATCCAACCAGCCCCATCCATCCAGCCCCATCCATCCAACCAGCCCCATCCAACCAGCCCCATCCATCCAGCCCCATCCATCCAACCAGCCAGCCAGCCCCATCCAACCAGCCCCATCCATCCAACCAGCCCCATCCATCCATCCAGCCCCATCCAACCAGCCCCATCCATCCAGCCCCATCCATCCAACCAGCCCCATCCAACCAGCCCCATCCATCCAGCCCCATCCATCCAACCAGCCCCATCCAGCCCCATCCAGCCAGCCCCATCCAACCAGCCCCATCCAACCAGCCCCTCCTCCTCCCCACACTGGTGTCAGCACCTGTGTGAACACAGACTGACCCCAGCCTGGCTGGAGCCCCCTGGAAGAGCCAGAGCGGCCTGACAGCAGCTCTCCTGGAGGTAGACCCGAGGAGTCCTGACCCCTGGCAGTATATCCAGCCTTCCTTGACACTGGAGGTAGATCCAGCCCAGTGGATCGTGAAGGTAGTCCCAGTCGCCCTGACCCTTGGAGGTCACCCCAGCTCTCCTAACTCAGGCTGGGCTGACAGCAGCTCCTCTGACCCTTGAGGAAGACCCAGGGTGGGCTGTGGGAAGGGGGGAGTCCAGCTTGGCCTAATGTCTCACCACAAGGCCGGTGGTGGGGGGGGGGGGGGGGTGCAGGAGGTTGAGGGGGGGGGCACTCCCCAGACAATGAGAACACAGACATGCTTGGGTATTATCAGCTTCCTCTGGTCTCCCTGGCTGGGCTGTAGTGTTGGGGGAGGGGAGTGTGGAGGGGGCAGGTTAAGGGGGGTATTGTGGAGGTGTGCTATTCTCATCAGACAGGCATGGGAGTCAACATGTTGTTTTATGGCAGGAGATCCACAGGGGACCGAACGTCAAACGGGACAGTCTCTTCCTCTCGTCTCGTTGGCGTGCCTCCCTCCCTCCCCTCACCCACATCCCTTCCTGGCCTCACGCACGTCTCTCCCTCTCCTCCTCCCTCGTCTCCATGCAGTGACTGTGGTCTGGTGGTCTGGTGGTCTGGTGGTCTTGCCCGGGGGTCTCTCTCAGCTCGGGTGTGTGCCCCACACTTGGCAGCAGACATCGGGGTAGACACATCCAGTCAGACGGGACCACATCACACATCCCTGAAGAACCAGATGTTCCTTCTCAGAGAGCCTCCTTGCAACTGCACACAGATCTGTCTGCTCTGCTACACACTACTCTGCTCTGCTTATACCAAATGTCTGCCTTTACTTTAGTCTGATCTGCTCTTTGCTCATCAACACTAAGCCTGTCTGTCTGCCTTTAAAGGCACCTCGAAATGATCTCAGAGCGTTCATGTCAGTTTGGGAGAGCAGCCGGATTTAATCAAAGGCCCTCGTTAACAGTGAGATGGGGGTTGTTAGCAGAGTAGGTTAGTGAGGGTCTGGACAGGGGGCTGGAGAGGCGTTTTTCTTCTCACCACGCCGTGACTGGAGGGATGGGCTGTCCGTCACGGGTCCATGTGATCAGGGGGGAGGGGCTTCCCTGGACCTCACAGGGGAGAACCACCTCGGATCCCACCGCGGCAGCCATGGTTACCGTGTTACCATGGCCGCTCACTCCCATTATCTTAGGTTTGGCTGAGGAAGAGGAAACAGTTAAGGTTCCATTGACTGATCTGAATTTTTTTTGTATTTTATTTCAGTTCACTTAATGTCTACGTAATCGTCTGAGGCCATGAATCGGCATTTCTCAAACTGTGAGGAGTTTTCTCCTGGTGAGGATTGCGTGTTCCTTACTGTTGACGCTGAGCTGCATCTCCCTGCTGGTGTAGCCCACAGCACTGCTGGCAGTGCAGGTGTAGACGCCAGCATCCTGGAGGGTGGGGTTGGGGAGGTGGAGGTGGCCAGCCTGGTCTGGCTGGGGGAGGGTCCTGTCCTTGGGCAAGGCCTGTCGACCCTGAGGGGGGGGGCGGGTGGCGGAGGGAGGGGAGAGAACAGTGTGAGCACTGGAGTCGTGCAACAGTACAGGAACACGCTACAAGGCAAGTTCAGAGACTCACTTCTGATGACGCCTGTAATTACAGAGCCCCTTCTCTGGAAACTCTCTCTTTAACTGAAGTACACACAGGCAGGCACACACATGTACTTATCCTCTTTAACGAGGTGGCTTTTACAGTGCCAATTTCACCTGACAGAAACATACTAGACAGAATGCACAAGGCAGAAAGCACAAGGCATGCCCCTACTAGAGGAAAATGATATAGGAAAAACAGTTTGCTACATTTGTTTACAGTTGATTTATATGATCTCAATGGTCATTCATCTTAAGACTGATTAGGATTAAGGATATTTCTATGTGTGAAGTTACAAAAAGAATTTCAGGGAATGTGGTCCAAACTGTCATTTGTGAAATGTTGCCTTTGAACGAAGCCGAACAGACGTTACCTTGGACCAGGTGACGGTTGGCATGGGAACGCCACTGGCATCACACGACAGGGTGATGGCCACGCCCTCGCTGGCTGTGTAGTCATACGGACCGCTGTTGATCTCAGGGGGTACTGTGGAAGTAGAGCACATCCACCATGTTTCAGCTGTCTCTACGACATGGACACCCAGCCAGGGCCCAGGAGCAGAGGTCAAAGGTCAGGCCAGGGGGCAGGTCTTCATTACAACCCGATGAAGACCCTTCATCGGGGCATCCATTACTAAGGGTGCGGAACAAAGAAGCCCCTTTCACTAAAACATGGGCGGCAGTAATGAAGCCTGTGTGTATTATGATGGCCGGAGGTCAATTCTGAAACATGGGATTTTTCTCCACAGTCAGCACATTGTTAGCATGTCTAGAGAGCCTGTCCACATGGGGTGGACCCTGGCCGGCCCTGAGCTGGCAGAGAGGAGGAGGAGCTCCCACAGAGAGGAGGCGGAGCTATGGCAGAGAGGAGGCGGAGCTCCCACAGAGAGGAGGAGGAGCTCCCACAGAGAGGAGGCAGAGCTATGGCAGAGAGGAGGCGGAGCTCCCACAGAGAGGAGGAGGAGCTCCCACAGAGAGGAGGCAGAGCTATGGCAGAGAGGAGGCAGAGCTCCCACAGAGAGGAGGCGGAGCTATGGCAAAGAGGAGGCGGAGCTCTCACCGTGGACTTCCAGGCTCACAGAGATGTTGACTGAGCCCGCCACGTTCACCGCCGTGCAGACGTAACTCCCAGCATCCCCTGGGGCGGTCCTCTCGATGTGAAGGCTGCCGTCGCTCCGCAGGAAGGCCCGGCCACTCAGCGGCAACTACAGGGGAGCACACGCTGGCGTTACGGCGACCACGGCAACCAAGCATATTATGGGACACATCCCCCCCCCCCTGTATAGCTGTAGATGGGCTCGCTTGACTGAACATTGAGTTTCAGAATAAAAGCGTTTTTCCGGATGAAAACTTAAAATAACTATTAAACATAAGGAGACTGGAGAATGTGTCCTTTCTTACTGGTTTGCCGTTGTGGGTCCAGTGGCGTTCAGGCAGGGGGATTCCATCCAGCAGCATGCAGGGGATACTGAGAGACTGGCCCACTCTGGTGGTCAGGACCGGGGCTCCCTGGGCCAGGACTGGGGGCTCTGAGGAACGAATAGGAGGATATCATCTAGATACAACCCAGATATAACTCCAGCAGCTGGGTAAACAGAGGAGGATACATATCAGCTATTATCAGACGGGTCTCCGTGGAGACCGCTGGCATAGTGAGGGGAACTAGCAGAGGGGAGATCTAGGCCATACCTAGCCCAGTTACCGAGACTCTCACTTCGGTCCTGACAGTCCCAAATTGGTTGTTAGCCTCACAGATGTACAGACCCTCATCATCCAGCCAGACGCCTGCAAATACACACACAGTCACTTAGAACCATCATATTAATTGTCATATCCCCCACATATGTATAGAGAGGCCAAAGAATGTCCTGTAAAGCTAAATATGAGAAAGGTCATCTATACATTTATCTACAAGTGATGACGTACAAGATAAACATATTGGACCAGAGCTCAAAAACGTCCCTTATTTAAATGTGTCGAAGGATCAAGCCATTTGTATAAGTCAAAACGTGAACATACAATTTGGGTGTAATGTGCTGCAGCTGTGCCCATGTGTACAGTGTTTCCTAAGAAGCAGATTCTGCTCCGATCGCATGCAGACAGATCTGTGTTCAGTGTGGAGATCAGTGCGTGGGGGATGAGGTAAATAGCAGAGTAGGGCCGGGGTCATATCTGAGAAAGCTTTACATATCTGACATGTTTACAGCCCATGGCGAGGGTATTCATCTCTTCTTAATGCTAGGTAAACACCAGCCATCTGCTGCAGTTTGAGCAAATCAGGTCAGCCCAGATGGGCCTATAGATGTGCTATGCAAGTACTACTGGTGCTACTCCAATAAAACAAAACACAGCCCATAAACATTTAGGGTCTGTTGTTCTCTGACAAGACATGGGCCAAGAGCCGTCCAGCGCGTACAGAAGGACCCAAACCCAACCACCTCTCTCTCAGTTCTCCACTTGCCTGGCTCGCCCCCTCGCCGAGAGAGAGAGAGAGAGAGAGAGAGAGAGAGAGAGAGAGAGAGAGAGAGGGGAGAGAGAGAGAGAGAGAGAGAGAGAGAGAGAGAGAGAGAGAGAGAGAGAGAAACTCAATGCTCTTGAAGCAGAGCCAAGACGATCGTGTTACATTCACACTCTTAAGAAAACGTTAACCGAATCTTATCTGGGGGGGGGGGGGGGCTCCACCTTTTCTATATATACACACGTTTATATTCATTCAGGGAATCTCAGCAATGCCAGTCAGACAAACCCATAGGAGGGGCAGGGCAGGGCCGATATGCTGTGAGGACCAGGCTCATGGGGGGGGCAGTGGGTGAGAAGGGAGGTGAGACGGGGGGTGAGGGGTGTGTAACTCACTCTTTATCTGCAGATATCCCATCCCCAGCTTCTCTGCTCCCTGGCTACCAGACCTGGTCTGGACCCGCCTGCCGTCCTCTCTCCGCCACGTCACCGCGGGCAACGGGAAACCCCTGGCGACACAGGGTATGGTGACGTTCTCGCCGACGCTGGCCGCGACGTCCCCCGGCACCTCGTGAAACACGGGTCCCTCTGACGAGAGGAAGAACGGCACACCCGCGTCAGCTCCAACACAAGCACCAACCTCCTGGGACTAAGTATAGCTGTGCTGAAACGACAGCCCTGATATAGAAACAAAGCCAGTCTGTCGTCCCTGTTAATGTGAGAGTGTGTGAGCGAGGCTAGGACTGCCGCCCCCCTCACCTCCGACCTCCAGAGTGACGGTGTCCGAGGACGTGCCAGCGGAGCTGCGGGCCTCGCACCTGTAGCGGCCCGCGTCCATCACCTGCGCCCCTCGGATCAGCAGCACGCCCAGCTCCACATCCTGCTCAGCAAACGGCCAGGAGCCCACCTGCAAGTCCCCTGGAACATCCCCCCCACACACACACACACAGCACGACACCCCCACACACCCCCACACACACACAGCACAACACACACACATGGCACGTTAGGCTATCCCTCCAGCACGTATTCACGGATCCTTCACGAAGCCCTCTCACACGAACAGGCAGTCGTTACCTTTAAACCAGTGGAGCTTGGGAGGGGGGGCACCTGTGGCGAGGCACTGCAGGGTGGCATCCCCTCCGACAGCCACCAGGACCACCTTGAGCTTGGCCACAACACGGGGGACCTCTGGAGGGCAGAGGAGGGGGACACAAACACACACACAGCTTAACTCAGACACGTGATTCAAAGACTTGAATCACCCACCAAACGGCCAGACATCCTGGCAATTCGACACCTGATAAAAATACCAGTATGTGTGAATTTAATTAATTCAAATCGACTGGACAGTGGGGCGGCGTCAGGTTAAATATAGAGCTGACTAACATCTCCCTGTGCGTCAACAGAGAGAGGGAGTGTCTGTCAGAGAGGACGGTGGCCCCTCAGCCAGGGACAGCTGGCTGAGGGGCTGCACCCAGCCAGTCGCTGGGTATCTTGACGGATATACTATGTTGTTAAAAATGAAACTCGTAGAGAAAACTAAGTGTAACCCGAAGGAGAGGCTACCATGGTACATAGCCATTCAACTGCAGATCAAGAGACTGCAAGTTTAAATGTACGTCCCTTCGGATAAGAGCGTCTGCTAAACAAATGCATTTTTTCAACTCCGTGGGGAACAGTGTTTCGCAGCTCCTGGGTTCCTACCTGCAAATGTCAGAGTCACTGACTGAGAGGAAGTCCCAGCCTCATTGGTCGCCAGACATGTGTAGTTCCCAGAATCCTGAGGCTGGGCGTTAGAGATGGTCAAGACCCCTTGTTGGGTCAGAGTCAATCTGCATCAAATCAAACCAGCATCAGGGACTTACAGTTTGTTGATCTTATATATAATGGAAAAGACAGATGTCTCAATGAATCACTACAGTCCCTGCTTTTATTCCAAAACACATTTCAGGATGGCTTGAGGCTGATTTCTTTTGAATATGTTATGTACAGTAGAAACGTTCAGAGACTGGAAGTCTGGGAGTAGTTTCTTGTGTTGTTGCGATTAGAACACTTAATGATTGGGCCGACAGGATCTGACATGCACGTTGGGTAAAACCAATAACTTCCTGGAGGTGTTGAAAGGGCAGGGTTCCCGTACCTTGGACGATGACTAAGGAAGAGGTTTCCATGACTCCAGAACAGCTGGGGCGAGGGGGATCCAGAGGCGGAGCAGACGAGCCGGACTTCGTCCCCCAAAGAGAAGGCCTGACCCTGGGGCTGAATCACCACAGAGGGAGCCTCTGCAGGGGGGAGGAGGAGTGGTATGGTGAGTCAGGGCCAGGTCACAGCTCTGGTGGCAGAGCTACGGCACAGCTCTGACACCCGGGGGCCGCGGGCTGGCGCGGAGCTGACGTCATCAGGGCTACATCACACTGAGAGGCATGTTCCACATTTGTCCGGTCATTTGCAAACACGTTACAAGCGTCTGAGAGTATGACCATGATAGAAACCACCATTTTTTTTTTCTTTCTAGCACATAAATTTGGCTGATGAGTAACATGCTGTGACTGGAAACAAGTCCATGTAAGGGGAGGAAGGGGTGTGTGTGAGGGGGTGTGGGGGGAGTGGGGAGGGGGGGGGGGGGGGGGGAGTAGGAGCTGGGCTGAGATGGAAACCAGATGACAAGAGGTCTCAAGGAGGAAGCAAGCCTGGGCTAAATGTTCCAGCAGATGAATGCCGTGCCGAGGCACCCAGAGCCGTACCTGGGACCAGGAGCCAGAAGGAGACCCTGCTGTCTCCCTGGGCATTGGTGGCCACGCACTGGTACTCCCCCGCGTCCTGGAGCGTCACCCCCCTCACCTCCAGGGAGGAGCCGTTCCCCAGCGCCCTCACCCTGCCCCCCCGGGCCAGGAGGACCCGCCCCTGCCTCCACCATGTCAGGTTGTGTCGCATGGACCCCTCCACCTGGCACGACAGGGTGGCCGTGCTCCCCACGGACGAGGTGACGTTGACGGGGGCCTTCAGCGCCGGAGGAGGTTCTGTGTCGCGGGGGAACACAGTGAGCATGGTGAGACAGCAGGGGGAACACAGTGAGCATGGTGAGACAGCAGGGGGAACACAGTGAGCATGGTGAGACAGCAGGGGGGAACACAGTGAGCATGGTGAGACAGCAGGGGGAACACAGTGAGCATGGTGAGACAGCAGGGGGAACACAGTGAGCATGGTGAGACAGCAGGGGGAACACAGTGAGCATGGTGAGACAGCAGGGGGAACACAGTGAGCATGGCGACACAGCAGGGGGAACACAGTGAGCATGGTGAGACAGCAGGGGGGAACACAGTGAGCATGGTGAGACAGCAGGGTGAACACAGTGAGCATGGTGAGACAGCAGGGGGAACACAGTGAGCATGGTGAGACAGCAGGGGGAACACAGTGAGCATGGTGAGACAGCAGGGGGAACACAGTGAGCATGGTGAGACAGCAGGGGGAACACAGTGAGCATGGTGAGACAGCAGGGGGAACACAGTGAGCATGGTGAGACAGCAGGGGGAACACAGTGAGCATGGCGACACAGCACATCTACGAGATTGTCTGATGCGACTCTTACAGTACGGTGTTTAGGCGGGAGATGAGGATCTCTGGGATGGATTTCAGCTAAGTCTGTGGTCTGCGAGTCTCTGGGTGAGTGCGTTCATGTGTGTGTGTGTGCGTGTTCGTGTGTGTGCGTGTTCATGTGTGTGTGTGTGTTTGACGTACCTCTGACCGTGAGCTGTGTGAGAGCCCGTCCCAGCCCAGCGCTGCTCTGAGCCACACACTCATACGCTCCCTCGTCATCGCCTGAGGCCTGGGGGATTTCCCATGATGCTCTGGCTGAAAACCTGGGAGCCAATTGTCAACAGTGATCAGTCATGTGACCGGGAAAGTGCTCATGGGATCCCTGTCTGAGATCACACACCACTAGCCTGGCTGGCACATGGAACAGAAATACCTTTCAACAAGCGCCTGATTCGGTTCAGGGATGTAATTCGAAACAGAGTGTCAGGGAAGAAAAAAAAAAGGCGTTCTTAATTTTGTTTCCAAGATGACATAGTGAAATGTGTAATGTACACAGACTCTTTTGTGTATACCCGTTTTCCTGATTGATGCATCAATAAAATGCAGCCGGCATTGTCAACACTAATGTGTTGCAGCCGTGGCAACAGCACACCAATCCCTGTCAGTTACCTCATAATCTGTTCTAACAGTCGGTGAATGTGGATGCCTTAAAGGAAGTCTAAAGGTTCAGGAACACACAGGAAGACACGTCCAATACAAGAAGTTGACTCACTGAAACTGCTTCTCTTCTCCTAGGGTGAGCCCGCCCCTGGTGAATCTCAGCCTATAGGGAACGTCGCTGTCCACGGAGCAGCCAATCACAGCGGGCTGCATGTAAAAACCCTTCACCGCAGTGGGCATGCTCACCGCAGGGGGGTCTGTGTCGGGGGAGAAGAGGTCAGACGTTGACTCGAACTCAGGTGACCACAGGGGTGGGGTGGAGATGGGAGGGGGAGTGGTCCTACCTGGGATGATGTTGGTGTAGGACACACTGGACAGTCTCTGGAAGCGGTATCCCTCCTCATCCTTACCCGTCACCCTGAGGAAGAAGCTCTGAGAGGGGGTCCGGAACTCGGGCAGCGCCCACAGACCCCGCTGGCCCCCGTCAGAGGGCAGGGGCACGGGGAGGGTGCGGATGGAGCGCCCTGATCCAGACACCAGCTCCACGTAGCTCAGCAGGCCCGGGGCCTCCAGGCCCGTACACTTTAGCAGGACGTGGGCAGGGACGCCTGGAACACCAAATACACATGAGTCACTTCCCTTCAGGGGTCAGATGGCTGAGCGGTTAGGGAATCGGGCTGTTAATCAGAAGGTTGCCGGTTCGATTCCCAAATTCAAATGACGTTGTGTCCTTGGGCAAGGCACTTCCCCCTACTTGCCTCGGGGGGAATGTCCCTGTACTTACTGTAAGTCGCTCTGGGTAAGAGCGTCTGCTAAAATGACTAAATGTAAATATCCTGTATATTATATCTCATGTTTTGTGGTTGTTTAGTGATCTATTGTAGTCATCTAGAGCGACATACTGAAGGAATTTGAACCTTGAATCTTGACCTGCAGTCAAATACTCCACCACAGAGCCATACCGACGTATCCATGTGAAACTTCAATACACATGTACATATACAGTTTTCTTATAATAGTTCATGTGTGTGATGATATCAAACCATGTGGAAACAGAAAATCACCTTTTATCGGTCTCTCCCTCGTGTGGTTAAACTCAGAGACAGGAACGCTGGAGAACCCGGCTCTGAAGTCCAGCTTGCTGACTCCTGTCACCCTCAGAGTGTGCCGGCCTCCGCAGCTCGTCTGGGGAAAGACAAGCTTACTTGTTCCATCGTGCACCATACTACAGGGAGGATTGTGGGGGGTCAGGGGGTCAGGGGTTACCTTGAGAGTCCAGGCTCCCGGCCGTGGGAACTTGAGGTTGACGACGCGGGCAGAGTTGGGGATGTTCAACAGCTCGGTGAGCCCCTCCTCCACGCCGACCGTCCTGCCTGGAACACACTCACACACGTTAACATCCTGTTCTCGGTCCGACAGGAGGGTGGACACCAGGGGGCCGGAGACTCACCGAGGGGGTCCTGGAGCTGGATCTGGGGGGCGGGGCCACTGAGAGACACGGTGACCTCTCTGAGGCTGGGATCGAAGGGCACCTCCCACCGGTTCTCCTGCGCGCTGTCATGATTGGACGAGAGCAGATGGACCTTGAGGGCCTGGACAGTCTCCTCCACCCACTTCAGGACCTGGAGAGGAGGAGAGGGGCGGGGCACAGACAGCCTCACTTAGAGCACAGCTGGACGGACGCTCTGGAGCTCTGCCGTCCTCTCTGGAGGACCACGACAGGGAGACGGCACGGGAAGGATGCGGCTGTGACGAGCGCGAGCACACACACACACACATGACACACACATGACACACACACACATACACACATGACACACACATACACATCACACATACACTCATGCACAGATATATCACACATACACACACATGCACACGCAAGTACACATGCACAGATATATCACACATACACACACATGCATGCACACACACACTCCCACACACACACACACACCCTGCAAGCTGTTCTTTGTCTCCGGACATTCTTTTATTGCTGACGTTCGTCTCCCAGGGATTCTCCATAAACAAAAGATAAACTGGCAGTAAGATAAGGTCCAGTTTTGGTTCCATGTTCAGTGTGAGCTTTCAGAGGAGTTCCTGTCATAGAGAGGGCCCTTGCTGTACTGAACCTCAGGTTCCCCTGTCTGGGGGGGGGGGGGTGGCAGTGGGGGGGAGCGCTACAGTACGTGATAGTATGCGAACATTGTCCTCTGTGTTAACATTCAAATTGGATGGACTTAAAATAGCTGATTGCGAGCGGTCTGAATGAGAAGCCAGCCAGCCGTCACGTTCTGAGATGAGGGTCGATTTCTCCTTCTGCAGGAACAATGAGGAGCGGAACGGCAGCAGATCCCCCCGGCCTGTTCACACACAACACACTGCGGTTCTTCCCTCTACTGAACGGTGGGCTATTCCATCCTGAAAATATCGTTGGAATGTGCTCCACCGTAAGAGGTGAAAGGACTGTGTGCAGACACAGGGTTAAATCAACTGTGTCGGTCTCTCTTCAGGGGGAGAACCCGGCTGAATTAGAGCTAAGGGTCTCGTTTCAGCAACCGGACTCTTTCTTTTCCATCTTCTTAGACCTTAACAAGCAGCAGGGGCCTTGTGTTAGGTTTGTTCTGATGGTCCTTAGACATCTTGGCTGCATCGTTTCCATAATGAAGCATCCGAAGAACACTGCAGCAGTAAGCCCTCTGGGACGGAGGTTAATGCAACAAATCTTAATATATTTAGGAGTAACACAGAGAAACGGAACAGGCCAGGGCCGAGCCTTTGATAATTTAATTAGCAGGCCTCTCTGCTCTGTGTATCAGTGCTGACAGCAGCTGGTTTCTGGAACGTTTTACAACTGGAAACAGCTGCCACATGTGTAGCTCTCTCTCTTTCCCAGTCCAGCAGGAAACCGCTCGGGGTGACCTACATCTGCCGCAGGAGGGGGTCCATTTCATCCCCGTGCCCGGGGAGGGGAGGCGAGGGATGTGAGCCCAAGTAAGGACAACAGGCCAGGCTTCAGAGACCAACCTCACTGCTGTCTGGGAGCCAACGTGTGTTCTCAAGAACATGCTGCCCCTCCCTCCCTCTCTCCCTCACTCCGTGGCCTCACCCAGGCTGAGGGGGAGGCCAGGGGATCTAAGGGTCTTTGAAACCTCATCTGGCAGGTCTCAGCTGAAGAGACACCAGGCGCTGTGTCAGGAAGAAGCTCGTCCTGTTCTGGGAAGCGTGAAGGGAAGCTGAGAATCACAGGGTCAGCTGAGGCCAGGGTGACCCCCCCCCCCCCCCCCCCCACCGCTACTTTATCCTCCCACTGAGCTTGTCTCAAGGTCTCCTCGTCCAGCTCCTTCAGAAAATCAACCTGCTCCTTCATAGACTCCTCCCCGTGCTCCTTCAGAAAATCACCCTGCTCCTCCTTAGACTCCTCCCCCTGCTCCTTCAGAGCATCACCCTGCTCCTTCAGAACATCACCCTGCTCCTCCATAGACTCCTCCCCGTGCTCCTTCAGAACATCACCCTGCTCCTTCAGAACATCACTCTGCTCCTTCAGAACATCACCCTGCTCCTTCAGAACATCACTCTGCTCCTTCAGAACATCACCCTGCTCCTCCAGGAGTGGAGGTTGTGCCATAGCGTTGGAGACAGCGTTGGGAAACCGGACACCTAACAGACAGGGGTTGGTATCCCCCAGACCTGAGGTTAAGGCCCAGCTCCGACAGTGTTAGCAGGGCAATGGGGTGCCAGGAACCAAGCCATTAGACCAAATCACTCCCAGATGGGACCACTTCGCCTCCTCAATATGAACGTCAACACACCTGCCTGGTCTTATCCTCTGACATCTTGAGGGAAGGGTCGACCACATGTGTCTTCCTGTGTGTAAGAGTTGCTGCTAGACTGGCTACAGAGACAGGCATTGTTCTCCAACAGCACAGAGAACAGGATAGGGGATGCAGGTTAACTGGGGTTAGCTTCGCTGGTTCGGAACACTGCTTTTCCTTTACCTCACTACTGAGTCTACCTGCTTTGGGAATACTCAGGACAAGGTTAGCTATATTCCTGGAGGACGAGGAAGTCGAGCCAAGGTGATGTTAAGCAGCCAGTGTAGATAAGAGGCTGCAGCCGTAACTCATGACATCATATCCTGTCTCAATATCATCTGTTCTACACACAGAACGCAGGCTGATGTATGAAGCCATTCTCGATGCAGGATATGCAGCTTTTCACGGCCCACATCTTACTGAGAGCTGACAACAGCCAACAGGATTATGGAACATCCAAGCTTTGGTCCGATCTTAGAAAAACTCCAAACTTAGTTTAGGTCCAAGCTCTGAAAGACTCCAAGCTTGAGTCCAGTCTTAGACAGCACACCAGTGTTCTGTTGCGGGTTCACGGCTGACTGGAAGATCTCTTTAGATTACAGACCGTTGAAATGTGCACACAACGGGCTGTTGTGTGAGGATTTGGAGCCAGCTCAGCAGGGCAGCTGTGAGTGTGTGTGTGTGTGTGTGTGGTGGGGAGTTTAGCCATGACAGATCATATCCTGGGATTAGAGAAGAAAATAAGTCTGTTTTCCCTGTACTTTTCTCTGAGACCACAAAAGAACGGTCTATATTTGATTTGCCTAAGCTCATGTTAAGAGGGAAGATTTAAGTTTGATTTTGTGGTGCTAAGGTGATTTTTAAGGATAAAATGATTTCGATACATACATTAAATAACAGCCATCCAGGACGTATCAACGACTACGCCGTTGCGTATGAATGTGTCTCTAAGTTCCAGTACCTGTATCTACTGTAGTCAGCTGGAGATTCAGTTGGGGAACTACACATGTGAGTTGGGTCACTGCTGAACATTCATAACGTACTCCAGCCTGATCTGCCACTTTGTGGTCAGCTGGGGGTCAGGGTGTGAGACAGGACTGCAGTCAGCTGGAGGTCAGGGTGTGAGACAGGACTGCAGTCAGCTGGAGGTCAGGGTGTGAGACAGGACTGCAGTCAGCTGGAGGTCAGGGTGTGAGACAGGACTGCAGTCAGCTGGAGGTCAGGGTGTGAGACAGGACTGCAGTCAGCTGGAGGTCAGGGTGTGAGACAGGACTGCAGTCAGCTGGAGGTCAGGGTGTGAGACAGGACTGCAGTCAGCTGGAGGTCAGGGTGTGAGACAGGACTGCAGTCAGCTGGAGGTCAGGGTGTGAGACAGGACTGCAGTCAGCTGGAGGTCAGGGTGTGAGACAGGACTGCAGTCAGCTGGAGGTCAGGGTGTGAGACAGGACTGCAGTCAGCTGGAGGTCAGGCTGTGAGACAGGACTGCAGTCAGCTGGAGGTCAGGGTGTGAGACAGGACTGCAGTCAGCTGGAGGTCAGGGTGTGAGACAGGACTGCAGTCAGCTGGAGGTCAGGGTGTGAGACAGGACTGCAGTCAGCTGGAGGTCAGGGTGTGAGACAGGACTGCAGTCAGCTGGACCGCTAACCGAGGTCCCCACATCCCAGCCTGCGTCCGACCCAGTAAAGGACTGCCACACAGGCATGACATTTAGGCACTCCTCTGAAACAGCCGGAGGTTATACAGGAGGTCAACAGAACCAGGCCCCACACACCAGCAACACACACACACACACACTTCGAATGATGTTAAATAAAGCAGACCTACGCAAGTGCGCGAGCGCGCGTAATCAGGAGTAGGTTTAGGGGTTCAGTGGGCCTCAGTGAACAGTCCTACTGAGCTGGATCGTGTCACAGCGCTCGCCCAAGCTCAGCCATCTCCTGTGTTGACGGGCTGCAGGATACCACTGTCTCTCTGAGAGGAAGCTGGCTTGTTTAAATCCTGACAGGGAACTACTCTGGCGGGCTGACTTTGGCTGCCATGGCTCAGATACAGTTACACGCTGCAGACCATGTCAAGGAGCAACTCAGCTCTCACAACATCGTCGACGGTGCATCCACGACCGTAAACCCGTCACAAAAACCTTCAAAATAAATGTATTTCTCTTTTTTTTCTCTTTTTTTTCACTCCTTTAAAACGACTCCTCACCTCGTTGACCTGCTGCTTGTCCAGGTGGAAGATCTGTCCCGAGGAGGTGGCGGCGATCTCTTCGTAGGCACGGTACCCAGGCTGGGAGCGGTCGCCACAGTCCCCCGTCAGCACAAACACCACCTGGGGAGAGAGGAGGAAGGCAGGGTGCACACAGTGGGTACAGGGTACGGATCAACACCGCAAATCCCACCAAAACGCGTCCTGGTTACAGTCAAGGGGAAATTATTTCCTTGTCTTGGAAGATGACAGAAGGCGGTTGGTTACAGCAGGATTAGACGGTCTCAGTGGTGTTTCGCAGTGTGCGGTATGAAGGTGACCAGGCTTAGCTGGGCTTGTGGCCTGTAGCCTGTAGACTGTAGCCTGTAGCCTGTAGCCTGTGGCCTGTAGCTGGGCTCTACCTGTGACTGTCTGAGCTGCACCAGCTGCAAGACGTCTCGTTTCAGCCGGAAGTCCTTGGCCCGGGCGTCCGTGAAGACATAGATGAAGGAGCCAGGCAGGGAGACCTCCAGGGCTTTCTTGATGGCTCCTATACTCATCTCAGGACAGTCTCCTCCACCCTGAGGAAACACACGGGCAGGAAGGGTTAGCGTTACACAACCCCCCCTCCGACACCGGCCCCCGAGGCCCTCCCCAGCTACTTTGTTCATCGTTCCTCGTCCTCCGTCTACAGACGGCACAGAGCACGCCTCGATGCCGTGTACAGCTTTCTGTACACGGCATAGCAGTCTACCTGTAACCTGAGAGGCCCGCGCACATGGCTGCTCTGGTACACACCTGGACAAACAGATCCTGCAGGTCCTGCTGGAACTTCCTGGGGTCAGTGGTGATGGACACCGGGCCGATGTCTGAGGGGAAACATAGCGCAGACGGAGGTAACGTTACACATGATCAATGGACGGACAATCAAAGCGTCATCCCAGGACGTGGATTAGTTACAGTGTCTAGAACAGATGTTTGATGGTCTTTAAATCATGTAAGTGCTTCTTTAAAACCCAGGAAATCTTCCTACTACACACAAAAGCCTTTGCTGTTGCCTAGGAGTAGTTCAACACCTAATTCAGCACTAGCAGATTGACTTAAGTAGACAGAAGGGCACAGTCAAAACAACACAGCCCAAATGCCACTTGTTTTATTGCCACTCCAAGGCACATGCACCATAGCAATTCCAGTCTCTTTGGACAATATCTGTCATCCCCTTCTACTGGATACGACTTCACCATGCGTGTTCTTGTGTTTGGAAGACACCTAAGATGAGTGTCATGTCCACGATGACATGCTAATGAGTTGTCGTTAGCTCTGTTTGCTGCTGCGCTACTTTGCAGTCTCTACGATGTCTATATTCCTCTCCTCGTACAGCTGTGGGGTAGTCCCAAGCCTTCAGAGGCTGGATGTCGGGCACAGTAAACATTAACCAACACACAAAGGACACATTGTTTGTGATGTATAGATTAGCAGTCCTTGATTACAGTGCTGAGGTTCAGAAGGTAGATGCTGCCAGTATGATTGTGTGTGTCTATGTGTGTGTGTGAGTGTGTGTCTGTGTCTGTGTAGGTCTGTGTGGGTGGGTGATATGGATGTTTGATGCGTCAAGTTGTCCTTATTCAGTCAGTCAGCCCCTCTATCTCTCAAACTGTCTTTCTATGCATTTGATTAAGCCTTTGTCTCTTCCTCTGCCATGGGGCCCGTAAAAACACTGGCAGTGTCACACCTCTTTGTCACTAACACAGTTTCTTTGCAATCTTAGAAGTTTACAAGGACCCCAGAGGCACAGCATGTTTAACAGAGACACAGTGTGTTGAGTTGAGCAGCAACCCCACTTCCACCCCGGCCCCCAGCCTCTCTCCACCCAGGCACCCAGCCTCTCTCCACCTAGGACTACGGCCTCCAGCCTTTCAGCCCCACAACTCCCAGCCCCCAGCCTCACAGCCCCCAGCCTCACAGCCCCCAGCCTCACAGTCTTCAGCCTCACAGCCCCCCAGCTTCCCACCCCTCAAGCCTGGACCAGAGGCGAGGAGGGGGGGGGGGGGGGGTGACTGGGGTAATTACACACAAGCAGACAGCATATGCTTCTCATCAGCGACCAAACACCCTCCCCCCATTAGAACTCTTGGTTTCAAGCTCCAGGTTTCCCCTAGTCAAGGGAGTGAAGACCCTGCTGAGACGTACCCTCAGTATGAATGATACAGCCAAACTGTGTGTTGTCATAAATGTTTTACTATCTTGTTGAAGTGAGATATTTGCCGATAAGATGTGTGTCAAACTAACGTACACAACATAATGTATTGATATAATGAAAAATGTACCGATGCTGTGTATATTACCTACATCGTAGGTAAAACAATTAAAACATCACACATCATAATATATCATTGAATGTGTTTTCCTTGATAGCCTACCATTAGCAAGATATTTTGCCAGTTTGGTTATGGCGGTCCCTGGTGGTTTTATTCATTACAATTAAGCTTTATTTACCAATATGAATACAACTGAGGACAACATGTGAAAACTTATATTAAGTATACTGTATATGTGTTGCAAGACATAATGTTCAGGAGTAAAGCTTATGATAAGTATTTACCTGGGTCATGAAATGGGACAAGGACAAAGTTTTTGATGGGTCTGGTCCTCCGGCTGAGAGTTTTCTCCAGGATCCGAGAAGCGCCCTCTATCACCTGTTTGAGATCGTCGTACATGGAGCCGGTAACATCGAACACAAAGGCCAGAGTTGAAGCGCTGTCACTGGACCCAACTTCTTCCTCAACCCGCTGGATTGCCGACACATTGTGCGCGCTGATGATGAGTGCCAAGGCAAGGCACTTCAACACGATATCCGTCATTTTCTTTCTAGTACATCTGTATGCTTTGAGAATAGTATTGAACAACTACAACCTAATTAAATATTGGAAAATGTCCAAAACTCATCTGTAATTGTCTGTTTTCACTCCTACAGGCGAATTAGGATAGATACCTAACTTAACCTTGGAATCAAACAAAGTTGCTTTCTGTGCAAATGATGAGCTATAGTATTTCCAGAGATGCGTTACATCCGTGAGCAGAAGTTTGGAAGGACTGATGCCTTAGACTCCCCAGGAGAAATGGTCCGGGGCACTCCAAACGGGGGGCGGAGATGGGTGTTAAAAAGGGTCCTGAAGAACAACCTGATTTTCAGAGTGAAACTTGACCCGACTGTGACTTCCAGTGCTAACCCCCATCCCACATTCTATTGGACAGCTATTCTTTCGTTTCTGAAGCGTGTACAGTACTAGAACATAAAATAAATTGATAACATTACGCACTTTATTTGTATGGCGGAGAGCACTTTGGTTATAAGCCATGAACATTGTCTCAGTGACCACGGTTTTAAAAATAGTTACCGTTTATATTCAGCTGCCACGCATCTAATTTTATACCCAGTCGCCTACTGCTCATGGTGAATAAAGTAGATTGACATAAGTCAGAGAAACATCACGTCTTGGACAATAGCCTCGTCGTATACTTTTTTGTTATACCTTACATCCAGACATTAAACAGCCTACTTGAAAAGTTGAGATCTGGGTTCAGCTTGTTTGCATTTTTTCACTGAACTGTTACAAACAACGCGATGCACGCCATTAGAAGCCATTACACACGTTTGAACAGTATTGGGAACTGTAGGTTGCACGGAATATCAGTGATGTCACTCCTTAACCTCCAAGCCTGTCATTTCCTGTTTGTCAAACCCTAGGGTTCCTTTATTCCTAATGGCTGTAGATATCTCCTGCAGCCAGCACAGTTGGATAAGGATAAATGGTAATGTTGACCTGGGTCGACAATTGGTCCGGTTGAACTGGTTGGTCTATATGTAGTCAAGTCTCCTACACGACTATCATCAGAACACATTCCTACTCCAGTTTGAGTTCAGCCTTTGGATAAACATTATATTACCATCGTATTGTATACCTTTGTGTTGTTGTTGTACTGAACAGCCTGATTGCAGCACAAAAAAATACAAAAATAATTCCACTGTAGCCTAGGTATACACGCTTTGACGTAATCTCGTGATTACATGGGTCTTGATGTTTACTTAAAGTGAGTTGATATTGTCAACTTGTAAGTTTGTTGTTTAGAAATAATTTCAATGACACTTTATGTAAATAAAAGTCAGTTAAATGTTTTTTTATTTATTGTGCTCTAACACTACAAAGAGGAAATTACATTACAGTGACCTCACTTGCATAAGGCTGAATCAGAGAGCTAGTTAAACACCGACTAGTAGGAAACGATATAACTGACCAAAAAAAAATGTTTTTAACATGCTGGATTCCGCCTCAACAGAACAATTCTCCTAAACACACAGCCTGCAAAAGCTTCACAACGACAATCTGCCTGTCTGTGTCTCCACGGCCAACCGAGGCTGGTTGTCCACACAGGGAGTACTAACTGTCGCTGGAACTGACGATGCTAGTTTGGGTTGTGTCAGCTGTGAGGGATTGAGCCGTGTAGCATGGCATGCTGTTCAGGGGAAGGGGTACTAGCGGGGCTACATGGGGGCCGTTGGATGAGGAAACACGAAAAAACACACACCACAAATATAAAAAAAGCTGTTCATAATTTTCTTTAAATTAAAACACACCCAAAAAACAAGCGTTCATTAAAAAAAAATATATCTTTGATTGACAACACTCCAACCAATAACGTAAAGATAATAAAATATGACAAGCAATATTTGCGTTGGCATGTAATCTGTGTTGACATGGGAATACATCTAATTGGCCTCCATTCTCTCCAAACACATCCCCAGGTCCTGAAGACGTGTCCAGGTGTGGTGCTCAGACGGCTGGAGATGCCACAGGGACTTAGTTCAGGGGTACACACACACAACAGGTGGGACTACCAGGAAAAATACTTTCCGGAACTTTCTCTCTGATAGGCTCCACTCCACAGCGTGACCGTGGACGCTTCCTCTGCTGCCACAGTCTTCTGAGAGGACCACAGACCACGCTGTGGGGGGGCGGGGCTCTCCTCATAGCTCCTCCTCTTCTGTGACGTCACAGGGGTCAGTGTTGTTTTACTATGGTGGAGATGAAGATGTGCAGCTGACGACATGGAATCTCATGCAAGCCAATGTCTGTCTGTCTCCCCCCCTCCCCCCACCCCGAGCCCAGAGCCCGTCTGCTACCAGAGGCTGGGGAGGGGCAGGGGGGGGGGGGGGGGGGGCATCCTCCACAGCTACAAGTCTGCTGGTGCCAGACTGGACCATCTGGGAAACACAACACACCGTGATTCATCAGGACAAACGTTGTGTTCATCTGTGTCTGGAAACATCATTTCCTGTTGATAGGGGTGAATTAGTAGCATTTCATCTGGCGCTACTGCAAAGACAGCAGGCAGCCGCAAATTCAGCCCATTGAGCTTTAACTGTCAACCGCGATTCAACAGCAATTGGTAGTAATGGTGTGTTAGCCGGCGGAGCGAAGAGAAGGCAGTTTACAGAAGCTCTCTCTCCCCCAAGCCCTGCTAGTCTGTCTGACGGCCAACAATCAGCAGAGGTTTTCCTGAATAATTCATGAGGACTAACTGTGCACTGACGACGTCCTCTCCACTGACCTCAGTCTGTCGTCAGCCTCTACAAGCACCACTCTTTGTAAGGATAAAAGCATTTTGTTTCACTATACTACTCATGTTATACTGACAAGTTTGGCAAATATTCTGGGCAGTTCACTATACTAGAGAGACGAGTGAGTAGATCTGGGAATTCCTTTGGGGTTAATAAAAGGAATGGAACATCCAGTTGGTGTTTTTGTTGTGGTTACTGTTGCCACTGACCTTCCAGGTCTACACCAGGCCGTCGTAGAGAGACAGAGCTTGTACGATGGAGGGGTCTGCCTTGGATCCCTCCTGGAACTCCTGCAGAGTCAGCTTCCCATCAGCATTCTGGAACACAACCAGACAGAGCACCTTAACCTCGCTTCCAAGGTCTTTTCTTTCATCTTCTAAGTCTTTTTTTGGCACCTTACTTTATATGTCATTCATTTATGTAATTCCACGATTGGAGAGACAACTTTGGACCACTAGGTTCACCCCCAAGCACCGCAACCTCCAAGGTGTTTTTGTATTTTATAGTTTTGTTTCTATGGATGTTTTCTACGTCTTGTTGCAAAACCAACTGCCCTCCGGGGACAAATAAAGTTGAAAGTTGAAGTTCTGGAACAAAACTTCCTCTCATTCGAGTTCTGGAACACAACCAGATAGGAAGAGTACAGTTTTGCTCTCATTCCAGTTCTGGAACAAAAACTAGACAGAGAAGTACAGTAGCTGATGTTACTTGCTCTCATCACCAGGGGGCATACCAGTGAGAAATGTATCGTGGCTTTTCAGCACAGTTTAGCTGATCCAGTTCAGTACACTCGGACGGTCACTCCCTCTCTCCCTCTCTCCCTCTCTCCCTCTCCCTCTCCCTCTCCCTCTCCCTCTCCCTCTCCCTCTCCCTCTCCCTCTCTCTCTCTCTCTCTCTCCCTCTCTCTCTCTCTCTCTCTCCCTCCCTCCGTTCCTAGTATAAATAACTGAGTGTTGTGGTCTCTGGCGAGTCTTCTGGGCCGACCCTGGCACTGAGCAGGCAGCTGACAAACACGCCCATGCTGTCTCAGCTTTCACTGGGCTGCCGTCAGAACCTGCCCCAGGCGAGGGGGTACTAGAGCGGGACTCTGCTGGGTGGAAGGCTGGGTATCTGGGGGTATTAGAGCGGGACTCTGCTGGGTGGAAGGCTGGGTATCTGGGGGTATTAGAGCGGGACTCTGCTGGGTGGAAGGCTGGGTATCTGGGGGTATTAGAGCGGGACTCTGCTGGGTGGAAGGCTGGGTATCTGGGGGTATTAGAGCGGGACTCTGCTGGGTGGAAGGCTGGGTATCTGGGGGTATTAGAGCGGGACTCTGCTGGGTGGAAGGCTGGGTATCTGGGGGTATTAGAGCGGGACTCTGCTGGGTGGAAGGCTGGGTATCTGGGGGTATTAGAGCGGGACTCTGCTGGGTGGAAGGCTGGGTATCTGGGGGTATTAGAGCGGGACTCTGCTGGGTGGAAGGCTGGGTATCTGGGGGTATTAGAGCGGGACTCTGCTGGGTGGAAGGCTGGGTATCTGGGGGTATTAGAGCGGGACTCTGCTGGGTGGAAGGCTGGGTATCTGGGGGTATTAGAGCTGGACTCTGCTGGGTGGAAGGCTGGGTATCTGGGGGTATTAGAGCGGGACTCTGCTGGGTGGAAGGCTGGGTATCTGGGGGTATTAGAGCAGGACTCTGCTGGTTGTTTATGGGTGTTTAATATAGACTGCAGCCAGGGTGGTGTTTGTAATGCTGCAATGGCTACAACTGACATGTTTAAACTGCACTGCCTGCCTGCCTCACTGACCCACAGCGCAGGGATGACGACAGTGGCCACACTCGCCTCCTCTGGGATGGGAGGATGAAGGGAAATGCTAAAGGCTTCAGAAGCAGGCTGGTGTAAAGGGTCTACCTTGTCCATCATGGCAAAAATGCGATCAACTCTCTTCTCAGGTGTGTTCTCCTCTTCTGGAAGCTCGACCGTGTTTCCCTGTAACACACAACACACACCTGAACTGTAACAACACACACCTGGACTGTGACACAACACACCTGGACTGTAACACACAACACACACCTGGACTGTAACACACAACACACACCTGGACGCACATAAAGGCTTTCAATATAACAGAGAACAAATACCGTCCATTAGTAACGTGAAACAAAAACACTTACCACCATCTGATAAATGGCGTCTACAATGTTCAACATCTCATCTCTTGTGATGAAGCCATCGTTGTCCAGGTCATACAGTTTAAACGCCCCTGTTTAGACGGCGAAAAAGAACAAGTATTAGATAATTTTTTGCCGGATGTCAGCGCCTAACCCTAAGGTCAGAGGTCACCCCCTTACATCTCAGCTTCTCGTCCAGCGTTCCCCTCGAGGTGACCGACAGGGCCTGGATGAACTCGGAGAACTCGATGCGTCCGTCCTGTGGGGTGACAGTGGACAGCCATCTCAACTTTAGAAAAAAAAATTCACACAGTGAAAGGAGAGGGGAGAGGAGAACAGAGAAGTCTAAAATAGAGTAAAGCAGAGCAGAGGACAATAGAGTACAGTAGAGTTTAGTAGAGTTCTAATCAAGTACTCATCAATGATGCAAACCTATTTTTGAAAAAAATCGCAGATATATTTTCAACCTTTCGAAACTTTTTTGTCGAAAATATTTTTCAAACCTTTAGAAATTCAGACATTGATTTGAGCCCCACGACTGTATGGATTACTTAAGTAGTATTGCAAATAACCTAGACCCATGTCAAAATACACAAGAATTTAGATGTTGGGACAGGCCAAATTCAGTTTGGGACGTTTAATTTTGCAAATTCGGGGCCGTGAGGAAAAAAAAGGTGAGTTGCGAGCACTGCTTGTGGGCCATGCCTGCTGCTATTCCTGCCCCTCACCTGCCAGTCCTCTGAGCCTGCAGCCCATCCCCAGGTCATTAGGAAGATGGATGCTGCTGCCACGCAGCTTCACAGTTATTCCCAGCACATAAGAACCCCTGTATTTCAGGGGCTTATCACTGAATACACAGCATGAATGGACACTTCTTAGCTGCTCTTCCAGGCCCGCGGGGTTACTGCCCCTCCCGGGACACACTGGTCTGTCCTGCGCTATGCGGGGTTCCCACCCACCATCACCATCAGGCCACAGAACTCCAGCCCAGAAGGTCCAATTACCCAACATGCATTGGGGGGCAGCTCTGGGCCCCACAGCATGGGTAGGAGTCAGCCATCTTCCGCCTCAATGAAAATTTTGCTTTTCCCATATTGTCAGAAATGTCATTTTTCAGAAATAAAACCACTAATAATAATGATCATCAAAAAAAACACTAACAATAGCCCACCTAATAATCAGAGTCAAGCGGTTGCTATGGTGACTGTATCTTCAAGACAGAACGAGCTGCATGTGTTAAATGACAGTAACTACAGTAACGGCAGGATACAGCAGGCCCGCCCACAGCCCTGCGACACCACCGTACCTTGTTCTCATCAAACACGTTGAAGACAAACAAAGCGAACTTGGTGGGGTCTCCAAAAGGGAAGAACTGCTTGTAGATCTTCTGGAAGCCCACAGCATCGAGCTGACCACTAGGACAGTCCTTGATGAAGCCCTTGTACCTAGCACAGGAAAAGAGACGCAGGGAGTCATGGTAACTCGGATAATACAGAACAACCGACTGTACAAAAAACAGAAACACTATGATAATTATACTGATTATTATGAACAGCTGTGTAATCTAACAGTTTGTATGAGGGAAACACATTTCTTACACAAGAAAACTCATTTGATCTCATTTTAAATGAGTATTTCTTGAAATGGCGTAAACCTTTGTTAGGTTATTTATCTCCTTAGCAGATAATACCAGATACAGCTAATCCAATAGATGGGACCGACATAGTTAAGTTTAAATCCAATCACTTTAGAGTATTTAGTTTGATAGAGTGTATAACTGATAGATAGATCTGCTTTATCCAGCTTGGAGATAATACATTTGAGCATCTTAGACAGCTCTAAATTTAGAACGGGTTCATATGCAATTTCAAGCGCAGTCACTCAAAGGTGGGCATTGTACAACTCAATTAAGCTTATCACGCTGTAATAACAAGACAGTAATGGCTCTCCACAGATGCCGAGGGGGACGGGGGGGAGACGGGGGGGACGGGACGGGACGGGGGAGATGAAAAAGTAATAGGAGAGATGATTAGTTGGAGAGAGAGAAATAAACTCTCTCTCTCTCTGTCTCTCTAGTCAGAGAAGAACTATTATTCAAATAAACCCACATTCCGCACATCCCTGCTCAGCCCAACCCTAATGAGGCTAGGCTGTAATTAAGGCCAGACACGGTACAAGTATGGAAACCCAGGACACATATAGGGTGATTTATCTCCCTGTGACTCCTCACTCTAAAAGCCATACTTCTAATCTGGTTGACAGATGAAGCAGGGCCTCAGTCCGCAGCCAAAACCATCTTAGAGACACTGAAGAAGGGTTGGAGAAGAGGAGAAGAGGGGGGGGGGGGTCCATTCAGTCATTTGCATATCTGGAGATATGGGAGAGGAATGAAAGTCCAGGACAATAAGGAACTACGCTTTCGTTGCCAGAACCGAACAAAACATTGCGTAATCTTATTGGGAAATGACCCAATTCATGTGAAAGTTTGGAACTAAAACTTGTAACTTGGGAAAAACACACAACTAAAAAAATATATCAAAATCAGGGTAATATTCCTAGCAGGTTCATTAAAATGAAATAAAAAAATGTTTTTGTATTATTATAGACCAAGTGCTGCTTTCATATCCGCTGCTCAAACACGTTTACTAGCGTGTTAGTCACGGACATGGTGCAAGAGGACTGGGTTTATCTTGTGTAGAGCCCTACTTGTTCTGGATTATACTGCCCCTAATATTAGTAGGGTGAAGGAGGGCTGGAAGTTTGATCACACAGCAACACAAGCAGACTGCTGTTGTTGCTGAGAGCCTCCTGTAGTTGCTAGCTCTCTTCCCTTACGCATGGTACATGCTACATAGGACTACTTGCTACGTGTCTGCTACATGCTAGGACCGCCCTGCCTCTGTCCTGCCGGCAGAGACTACTGGGGGGTAAGTTCATCTCACTAAAGCTACTACCCCCTTGACTATAATCCAAATAAAAACACATTTCATTTTGCGGCACATGCCCGTTCATCTAATAGCGCTAATTCTTGGATGTCAGTGTTCCCGAGCACTAATTACACCCCATCTGCCTGCTCCCTGGTTAAACTCCTCTCCTCCTCATCCCTCATACACACTGCACTGTGTCGATCGCTCCTCCTCATCTCTAACTCACACACACTGCACTGTGTTGATAGCTGCTGATCTGCAAGCGAGGAGTCAAGCAAAGTTTTCATTATAATAAACAACTACTAAACGCCTGAGGCGGTAGTGTCCAGGCTGGGTAGGGAGGGGGAGGGGGGGGGGGGTTATTCCACACCAGTGCACCCCGGGAGGACTCCCTGGAGACAGCCGGGCCGTGGAGCCACTGGCCCCAGTCCACGCTGGATCCCGCCTCCACACCCCCGCTCACAGGAGCGCGGCTCCGCTCACGCAGAATGCTTGGGGTCGTGACTCCCAGCCGCGACTGATGCAACCTAGACCCTCGCCTGCCAGGCACTGGAGACCCCTCTCTCCCTCATCACTGAATGAGGAGACACGTGGTTCAGACCGACGTGGTGACTGCAGTTGGCTGGTGAGGCGTTGGATGCCCGCCAGCGCTAGCGCGGGGGGGGGGGGGGGGGGCTGATACAACAGCGATGACGTCATCTGCCGCTTGGGACGAGACCGGGTTGCTGCCGCTGCTATCTCCGCGGTGACGGAACGCAGCCAAGAGTCTGTCTGAAGACAAAGAGCTCTCTTCACACCTCTCACACACCCTATCAGAGCTCTCTCTGGTAAGCAGCAGCAAAAGGTAGGTCAGGCCCAGATCAAGGAGGAGATTCACTCAGTGTTATCAGACTCTGTACTCAGACTCTGTACTCCAACCTACTAAGAAAGGCTATTTTGAGAACGTGTCTGTTTGAGGGAGAGAGGACCGCAGGCTTCAAACCTAGTATCAAGTCCACTCCTGCCCTGGTTTACAAAACCTTCTCCCACAACCCCAGGACTGATCTTTGTACATGTTTGTCCTGACGGTAGGAACTCCACACAGACCTGCTGCAGACAGAGTCATCAGTCAGACACCGTGAGTCAACAGGCGGTGACTCAGAGTCTGGCTGATCTTTGGTCCAGCAGGTCAGCCACCCCAGGGGAGCTAGAACAGACCTGGAGGAACACCCTCTCTCCACACACAGCCCTCTCTCCTGAACACAGCCCCCTCTCCACACACAGCCCCCTCTCCTGAACACAGCACTCTCTCCTGAACACAGCCCCCTCTCCACACACAGCCCCCTCTCCTGAACACAGCCCCCTCTCACAGCCCCCTCTCCTGAACACAGCCCCCTCTCCTGAACACAGCCCCCTCTCCTGAACACAGCCCCCTCTCCACACACAGCCCCCTCTCCTGAACACAGCCCCCAAGATCAAGACAAGATCATCCCAGACCCACACACTGACCGACAGGTAAACACCAGAAAGGAACACATGAAGGAAAGAAAAACTGGAAAACACGAGACAAAACAGAGGACCAGCCAGGGCCATGACAGACACAGGGAAGGTTTGGAAGGGCTGGCCTGTGATGTCACAGGATGGCCTGTGATGTCATCCTGTCAGCTTTCACAGAAGCCTCTCTGCCACAAAAAAGGTCCTTCCTTTTTCATGGAAGGTTTGGAAGCCTGGAAGGTCATTAAGCAGGGTGAGGTTGTACTCACCACTGTTGCACTTCTTTCTCTGTAACTGTGAAAGAAACGAGAGAGAACAATGATTAGTTCAGTCAACACAGACCAAGTAAATAGGCTGAACGATTTTCTGTATAATTATCTCAGCCCTCCAGGAAAAGCTAAACATTTTGTAATTTCAACAGAGTAGCCCATATCTGCTGCAGACAGACCACAGGAGAGATATTAGAGAGCAAGTAGGATAGAGATAAGGTGGATGGATAGAGAAGGGGAGGAGAAGGAGAAAGGGGATGGTGAGAGAGAGAGGGATGGAGAGAGTTAGAAGGAGGAGAGAGATGGGAGTTGGAGAGAGAGAAACTGACTGAGAAAGAGAACCAGAGAGAGAGACAAACTGGCCAGCAGCAGTGAATCTTATCTTATAATGGAGAGTAGATTAGGGAGCTAGATTACGATCATGCCCACACAAGCAAAATTGTGATCTACCAGTCCCCCCCCCAAAAAAAACAATCCCATTAGGCCTCACTGCCTCGCTCCTTGCTCTGGAAGAACCAAAGCAATTTTCACCATGTGAGCCCTGGGGCTAGATACAAGGGCAGGATCTACAGTAGCAGTTGGCTATTCTCAATCTGCGCCAAGTGAGTGAAATGTAATGTATAATGAAGGATAATGGTAATGTCATGGACTGAACGACTTCTTTATATAGACTGTGCGCTAAGTGCACTGCCTTTAATCAAGTTGCTATAGCTACCATGTTCTAAGAATATGGATATCCAAGATCAAAGACTGACAATAAGCCTGTGCTCACCTAAGCATGCTTCTCTGTGTCACATAGCTGGGCTTCCACAGTAAGGATCATGTGACCCAACATGAGCAACAAACGCCACAGTCAATTTCCCTACTGTCAGGCAAGCCAAGCTACCATTAAATTGGCCTCAAAAGTCAGCCTTGTCAGAAAATTGAGGCAATTCACCATGGCTTAGATTCTATCAGCTTTTATTACGCAACTCAGCCAGAGGCGATGGGCAGTAATGCAATCAGCCTATGAAGAGGAGAGCGGAGCTAGCAGCTAAGCTTTGGTCAGCAGGCCCCACCAGCTCTGTCACTATCCCACTCCTGACTGGCTCTGACCACTGTAAACACACTGGCTACTCCCAGTACAGTAGAGGCTCAGATATCTCCTTCACTCATGTTGCTTTCAAGTGACTACATATACACTTCATTCGGGCGAACAGCCTCAAAGACCTGATATCACAGGAGGAATTGAGACGTGTAAAGTCACCAAAGCCTCAAAGCCTCCATGAAAGCTACTCGACATAAGGAGGAGAAATAAGACAAGATCACAGGAAATGAAGGGACAACGGAGTCTAGATGAAAAGAGAGCGTGGTGAAGGGTTGGTCATGCTGGGATGCTCGGCCCTCGGAGCGATGTTAACCAGATAACATCACAATTACACTGCTCCATTCCCAGGGTAATTAGGGGATGGAGAGGGAGAGAGAGGGAGGGAGGGAGGGAGAGAGAGGGAGGCAAAGAGAAGGAGAAAGAGAGAGACAGAGAAAGGGAGGGAGAAAAAGATAGAGAGGGAGGGAAAGAGAAAGAAAGAGAGTAAGAAAGAAAGAGGGAGAGAGAGAGAGAGAGAGAGAGAGAGAGAGAGAGAGAGAGAGAGAGAGAGAGAGAGAGAGAGAGAGAGAGAGAGAGAGAGAGAGAGAGAGAGAGTGCTGGTTAGGGACAGCAGCAGACCGCCCATCCAAACATGAAGCCTAATCTTCCTCCACAGCAATTTCCTTCCACAGCAGCCTTGCTGGGTCTTGGCGCACAGAAACCCACCACACGAAAACACAGTCATTAAGCAGCCAATGGCTGTCAGCTCCCACCCCACACCTGCTCACTGTGTCACCAACCAATCACTGAGACAGGCTGAACAATTCTTTACTGCTCCTGAGGAAAGTAGACTGCTGTAAACACTTAAATGTGCATTAAGCTTAGCTGGGTACTCAACAGAAGATAATGGAAACAGGCTGGTACTGAATGAGATCTGCCCTGAAATTAAAGAAGCTCTTTGCCAAAAGCCCCATAGGGGACTTTTGAATGAAGTGCATGTAAGCCCTGTGTGCATTCATAAGCAGTTAACCACTACCGACGACCAAAGTCTTCACCATTACATTTACATGACATTCATGTGCATGAGATTCAGCCACAGCTACTTAATAAGGGGAGACTTAAGGGAAGGGGGAAGAGGGAGTATTGGGATTGGCCCTTAGACTAAACAAACAGCCAGTTCCTCCTCAATAGGGACATACTTCACTGTACAGTATGTGGGTCCTTTTGGGGTACTTGAACGGAGGCACGAGCCAAAACCTGCTCATGTGAACTACATAACATGAGGGATAGATTCAATAATTCAACAGTGTTTCTCCAGCGGCAAAGACTTAAGAGTGAAAAGGAGACTTAAGTATGTTTAGTACTCACAGTAGGTCTTCCTGGTCAGCTCCTCCACCACCTCTGGTTTGAGCTTGCTGTTGGATTTACCCATGGTGGTTGTTAGTTCAGCTCACACAGCACGCGACACCCCCCCCCCCCCCCCCACTCCACCTCGGAGCAAAGAGAAGCCCCTTTACAAGCCTCCAGCTTCCTCCTCGACCAAACACATGCAAATATGGACCTCCGACCGGAGGTAGAAGCAATTAAGCCCCTGAGATACGAGGTAAGTCCCTCCGTACGGTCGACAGACCTCCCGTTCGCCGGTCTAACGTTTGGCGCTGTCCACCCTGGAGGCGGTCGGTCAAGGCCAGACGGTCGTCCTCTCTGCCCAGACAGCCCTCACCAAACGTGGGCGCTCGGCTCAGCCTGCGGGGGCACGGCTCAGTCCCTGTGAGTAGAGTGGCTGCCTCCCTCTTTCTTCAGACGGCTCCGTGGGCGTGCGAGAGTGGCGTTTGCGATGCGTTGCTACCTCCGTCCTTGGTTACGGGGAGTCACTCAGTGTTCTGGGTTACGCAGGCTCACTCTCCCTCGCGTTTCATTTCACCACTCCTTCCTTCCCTCTCCCTCCCTCTCTCTCTCTCGCCCTCCTTTTCCAGTACTGTCTCTTCTCTGCGGCGTTTGGCCAAGTTGGGGGAATCCTTCTCCTTGACAGCTTAGATAAGGGTGTGAACTGAAACACAACAAGCAGAGCTGGCCTTAAGTGACACTTCTGCGTTCTGCTGCACAGACCCTCTCACAGCTTAAACTCTCACATACCAAAACAATTACACCACACATCCTCACAAAGTCACACTGTCAGGAGCTGGAGCTCAGTCTAACAGAGAAACAGGCTCTTTTTCCGGGTTCTCAAAAAGAACATGTATGGTCCGCTCCCTGTCTAAAGACAGTGTATATCTAGGGATATATTGAGTTACTGTTTTTTCCTTCTTTCTGAAGGACAAGTCGGCCTCGTTCCTAGACTCAGAAAGCCTAGGGTAATAATTTCCGGAGGACAATGGAGTTTCTTCGTGTCAGGTCAAGGGGTTGGAATTTACCGATGAGCAGCAACCAGATGAGACTCAGAATGGAGGCCTATGGTTGGATGTTCCCTCCTGCCTTGTGCATTTCTAGAGCTTTGCGGTGAACCTGGTCAGAGACGCCTTTCCTGTGCAGCCAGGGTAATCTGCATCTTGTTTACTCAGCCGAACGCTCCTGTGTAACCCTGACGCTTTAGAAACAAACAGACAGAGCAAGGTCAGAGCAGAGCCAAAAGGGCCAGATTACTGCGGGCAACTAGCAGCTATAATCCTTGTGATCTCACAACCTCCACACCTCCATGTCGGTGCCGATCTTGGCAAAAGGATGAGGGTTTTTCAACTCCTTAAGCATTCTCAGCTGAACCAACTTGCTCATAATAATAACAGTCATATTTCTAGCAAGGTTACGTAAAAAAAGCATATATAGACATCTGAAGCCAAGCTTATAATAACAGTAATAGAGCTACAGTAATAGCTCTGCTTTTTCCGTTCGGCGATGCAGAAAGTAAGCTAACTACAACTAAAATAAACCAATCGCAATGTCTTGAATACAATACGAAATTTGATCTTCAATAGGACTATATTTCTACCCGGCTGCTGAAAATTCGTGGTTTTAAAAACATTGTTTTGAGACCGTGTCTTGCAGCTAAAAGTGACAGACAGCCCCGAGCACTTCGAAGCCGTCCGGACGCCATTCATTGCTTAGCAACACTAACAGTTACCCAGCTGGTTATAATCTAGCTCAGAAAGATAGCTAGCCCACTGCTAGCTGTGTTAGGCACTCGGTTCCGCAAGTCACAAAGATTTCAATAAATCAAGTAATAGTTTCACTGACAACTTTCTAGTTCTATATTTATCTAGATACTCACCTCTCATTTAGACAGCAGACCAAACAAGAGGAATCACTGTAGTTTCAGACAGTAGACGAGTTGTCTGGTTTTAGATAGTCCCCGCGTGCCTTCCTCCTCCTCCAACGGTAGGCGCGCGGCTGTCAGACAGGTCGCTGACAGGCACCGCAACACTACCAGCGCCCAATGCATTTCTTCACGTTATCTTATTACATTCATAGATTGTGGGTGCAGTGGGATACTTGAGACAGATGCTAACACAATGACAATTCAATGAGAATAAAGACGCTACAATGTCACACTTTAATGTCATGGTAGTCTTATTCGCCACGTTCGTTTTTAACTAGTCTACTCTGCATGAGACAGGCTGCTGGTAGATTTGCACTTTGATTTGATTGATTGTTTATTTCAGCAAATAGCCTGCTGTGTCTGAATCCTTTTTTTAAAGCTGGCACCATCAGCCTAATATTCCAGGCTGTTCGAAAATGTAAGAAAATAGAAACGTATTAAGACAATCATAACAGAAAAACAAGAGTCTATACACATCTTGCCATCTGTTCTCTTAACATTCCGGACAGAGGACAGTTCACTCTGCCAAAGCTAGGGCCAGTCTTAGTATTCACTACAAGGAGCCCTGCAGTCCTATATCTGCTAGCAGGGTCCACTCTTTCTCGGCTCACAAATGGACTGAGCCCAATGCTGTCTCATCCAAAAAATGACACTGTTGCCAACACAGACCTATGACACTTGAGTAATGCCAAAAAAGACCATGTCACCATTCGCTGATTGAAAGAGATGGAGTTTTTAAATGAGAAAAACGAATTCACTCACCAGGTACATTTTTGACGGTTTGGCTTGTTTGAAGGTTTAGGACTGTGTCCTCAGAAGTGATG